>NC_092150.1:38667716-38967716 GCF_045791955.1 Oncorhynchus clarkii lewisi
GCAGTGTCCCTGTCAAGAACTCATTCGTGTCAACAGACGATGGACGACTTGTTGGACAACAGCCTCCCTTTGGGGTTTGAGGTTAGGATACCATACACCTTACTATAGGACTCAATGTGACTTTGCGATAGTAGAAAAGGTCATTCTAGGTTAACCAACAGGCCTTTGCTATAGCGGTAAATGTCCTTCCAGGTTAACCAACAGGATATGCACCTGTGGTGTATACTATAGTGTGAGAGGATCTCGCTTGCCCGCTGTGGTATATACTATGGAGGAAGAGGTCATTCTAGTCTAGTTAAACTAATAGGATATAGTATATACTAGAGTGCATCAACTCGATTCAGCCGGAACATAATTAGAAATCATTTGCAGACTGCAAATTGACAGCTAGACGCCCAAACAAACATAATATTTGTCTAAAACATAATCATTTAAAACCTTGCTCGCATTTGCATACAATAAGATACACAGAGTAGACAAAACATTCACATCTGCTCTTTCCATGACATAGACTGACCAGGTGAAATCTATGATCCCTTATTGATGTCGCCTGTTAAATCCACTTCAAAATCAGTGCAGCTAAAGGGGAGGAGACCGGTTAAAGAATGATTTCTATACCTAGAGACATGGACTGGGTATGTGTGCCATTCAGAGGGTGAATTGGCAAGACAAAAGATGTAAGTGCACCGGTTTGCGATGCTGCTAGGCTTTTCCATGTTGAACAGTTCTGTGTGTATCAAGAAAGGTCCACCACCCAAAGGACATCCAGCCAACTTGACACGACTGCGGGAAGCATTGGAGTCAACACGGGCCAGCTGTCACGTTCGTCATATTGATGAGACCAAGGCGCAGCGTGATAAGCATGCATTCTTCTTTTAATGAAGGAAAAATACTTAACAAAGAACCAAAACGAACGTGACGCTATACACCACGAGTGCTGACAGGTAACTACACATAGACAATAACCCACAAAATGGAAAATGGCAACCTAAATAGGATCCCCAATCAGAAACAACGATAAACAGCTGTCTCTGATTGGGAACCAATTCAGGCCACCATAGACCTACATATACCTAGACAATACCAAAACCCCATAGATAAAAAAAAAAAAAACTTAGACAGGACAAAAACACCTAGACAATACAAAAACTAAACCAACCACCCTTGTCACACCCTGACCTAACCAAAATAATAAAGAAAACAAAGATAACTAAGGTCAGGGCGTGACACCAGCATCCCTGTGGAACGCATTCAATGCCTTGCAGAGTCCACGCCCCGACGAATTGAGGCTGTTCTGAGGGCAAAAGTAGGGTTGCAACTCAATATTAGGAAGGTGTTCCTAATGTTTGGTATACTCCGTGTGCTGTATGTCTGTATCATCGATTTTCCCTCCGCTCAAGCTACTGCCGGCCTTGTTAGAACTGCCAAGACATCTGAAGCTGTGGAAGACCCTCAACCGTCAACTGCCAGATCTGTTTTTGTTTTGTTTTCAAATCAACTTTGAGATTCATGTTTGTGATGAATAGCGCAATATAAAATACATGTATTATGATTATTATTACCCCGAGGAGAGGGGCTGTGATACTGACGCTAGTCCTGGGGATTTTGTAGGGAGTCCCCATAATGCCCTGTATTGTCTTCCCTAACCCCTACGGAAAAAGTCACATGACAGGCTGTGTCACACGCTAAGCCTGGGCACGCTAGGAGGACTGACTCCCTGGGAGATTAACGTTACACCCACAGGAGCTGGATCATAATCACGGATGAGCGTATTGACCCTCCAATAAAATAACTGAACGCAATATCATTCAATTACAAGTCTGTTTTTGTTTCTTTTTGTGGTTCCTGGGTCTTGTCTATCTACACGGCAGGATTAGTAGGCGGTAAATACTGCACGTCTACTGTATCAAACATACTTGAGAAGTCGATTCTAAGTCCATGTAACTTCTACCACCGAATAGTAACTAATCCATCAGACATGGTTCTTATCTAGTGGAGACCTATGAGGAGCCTTGTTTGCTACAGACCCAAGGCCCCAGGGGGCCACATGGACACACTGCCCAGTGATCACAAGCCCGCTTCACTTCTCTTCCGGAACCACTCAAGGAAATTCTGCGCTGTTTTTATCCCAGAACAGGAACTCTGGTTCTGGGGAAATGTGTCTGTACTGACACTGCAGAAAACAAACACTCAATGAACAAAGACACTGTACACACATTCACACACGCACACTCTTCATGAGGACACTTTGTCAAAGTTACGGAACACATGCTCGCAAAGCTGTTTCATTGTCATTGTTCCATAGAAACTGAATAGACTATCTGTAATCAGTAAAAACACATTTTCCTTTCAGCTGGAGGCCAAATCCAGTTAGCAGGCTAAATTACTTGACCATTGTAAACCCTGGGTTTCACACTGCTCCTTTCTGCCTGCCTACCAGAGAACCGGGTCCAGCCTGGCTCAGCGTGTCCCTCCTCTTGCCGTCAGAGAGAGACCAGAATCCAGAGACCGGAGGCCAGAGACCAGAGACCGGAGGCCAGTTCCAATAAACATTTGAAATAAGTTGACCACCATTAACACCCTCTCATGGGTTTCACTCCTCCCTGCCTGATTACTAGAGAACAGAGAACCACCTGGCCCTGCTACCCTTCTCTTTCCTTCCCAGCTAGACTAGAGGCCTAAATCAGTTGACCGTCATCGGCACTCTCTCTAGGGTTTCACTCTTTCACGCTTACTGGCTACTAGAGAATTCTGCCTGGTTGCCTGCTCCTTCTGGGGCCTGTGAGCAGGAAACAGTAAAGAGTGGATGACAGGAGGTAATATTATAGGACAGAAATCCTGTAAAGGACCACAGGGCAGGATAATACTGGGCTGGAGAAAAGTGGGCCCAACACTCTGTCATCTGGGGGTAGGAGTATCTTTTGCCCAATATCATTATTGCAGACTACAGGGAAAAGGAATACTGTGTATGTGCATGCATGTGGGTTGTCCTGACCGGGAACACACACTGTGGCTGACCCCCGGCAGGGCAGCAGGGACTAATAATCGCCTTGGCAACAGGCAGCAGTGCGTGGCATGCCGGTATGGTATTTAGTGGACGTGCTGTGTTAGAGAACAGGGAGAGATGGGTGTGGCATTCAGAAAGGCTAGATGTGCCATAGGACCCGGTACCGATGCCAACAGGGATACCATGAGAAGGGCAAATGTCTGATAGTGTCATCACTTCTTAATTAAGTGTGTAACTGCAAAGGGGGAATGCTTGAGATCAGCTGTCTGAGTGTGTGTGTGTGTGTGTGTGTGTTTATCCCTGAATATGTATAGCTGTGGTCATGAGGGAACCACATCCCAGTCCTTGGCAGATGGCCACCTCTGTGTCAGTGAGGGTAGGTGCACCCGGTGTGGTATCAAGTATTACCCGAGCCCCTGGCTTCTCCTCACCTCCAGCTGGGCCTGTTCGATATAGAGGCAAGTCACCGAGACGGCTAAATAAAGGCAGAGACTACATGTGGATGAGAGCGGATTAGCACAGTTAGCGCTAGGAGGATGTGTCAGTGCATGTGTACACTCATAACAAAGAGCCCAGGCTGGCAGCACGTAGAGAGAAGGAGCAGGGCAGGTATAGCATGTACCGCCTGGGAACGCAAGGCTAAGGTCGCGATGCATAGTCGCATACTGGGCCACACGTACAAGGCTGGCCACACACACACACACACACACAAAGTTAGTTTGACCAGTGAAAAGTACAAGGGTCCTTATCAGTTCACACAGTGACTTTGGCATACTTCACCAGAGGGCAGCCTCATACCTTCATTACTTTCTTCTCTCATCTTCCTTTCTTACTTTCGCTCTTCTCTTCCTCTTCGCTCCCTGTCAGTCTAACCACACTTTCCTAATACCACTGACCCCACGTTTCCCCGTCCCCATTCTCTCTCCGCTCTTCCTCTCCTCTCTTCTCTCTGATCTCTAAGGGTGCATTCCTGCAGCTTTGATCTGTTAGTGAGGGACTCCTTATCTCTCTTAACCGTCTTTTCTCATCTCCCCATCTTTCTGCCCTTCTTTTCTCTCCATCGCCCCTCAGTGACCTCTCTGTTACATTCCTGCACGCCAGCATTGTATTAGCAGCAGGGTCAGACCAGGATGGGCATATTAATTAACACTGATAAACAGGATGATGAAGAGTACCTCTTCATTCCCTGCCTGCATGGGCTCAGGTCATTACAGCCTAGGCATTTATTATACTGTAGGACCCCTGGCACAGCTACAGAACAGAGCGAACACACAGTCACACACACACACTCTCACACACACACACACACACACACACACACACACACACACAGAGAGAGCACCAGGGCTTAAAGAGAACAGACGTATTAAGTGTTACTTAAAAAGTGGCCAGACTTGATTGAATTCAGAGAAAGAGCTCATGTTTCCACCCTAAGCTATAAAGGGCCTTGACTGCAAACAGGTGGTTGGAATATTAGGAACCAGCGATGATAGGACGACACATTCTTATGCCTTAAAAGTACTGAGTGCTGTGGTTGCAATTTACTGGTTAAATCAAGGTTCATAACATCGGGTTTAAAGTTAACCACAAATTAAGCCACGTTCCAAGATGATTCAGTGATTTGCTGGAACTTTGACACAGAGGGGCCCTCACCAAATATGTGCTTAAAGCTTAGAGGGTCATCTGGGGATGCTCTTAGACAATGAAGAGCCAAGATAGGGCCCCTTAAGGGGACTACCAAATATAGCAGGGGCTATGTTTATCTTTACCTCTCTCCTGTTTTATAACAGTGCTTACCTTAGCTCCAGACTTCATTTAACTCAACGAGAGGTATAATACGAGTGTTCCTGAGGGTTCCTGTTTGTGTGCGCGAGGAAAGGTTTAGGGAACCTGACAAAAGCAGGCAAAAGCAGGATCTGAGAAGAATCACTTTGTTCTTTGAGAGTTGGCAAAACTTGGCACACCTGGCAAAGTCATCAAACATGCTTAAGAAAGACTCTGGCTTTCTCTAATGGGCAGCCATCATACGCCTTCTCCTGGGAACAGACCTGTAACCTTTGCTGTGTGTGTGTGTGTGTGTGTGTGTGTGTGTGTGTGTGTGTGTGTGTGTGTGTGTGTGTGTGTGTGTGTGGGCATTCTTGCATGCATGCAGGTGTACCTGTGTGTGTATGTGCATGTCCATGTGTCTCTCTCTACGCCCTATTGCAGGATTTCCCAAACTCGGTCCTGGGGCCCCCCATGTTGTTTTTTTCCCTGGGACTACACAGCTGATTTAAATATTTAAATGACCAACTCATCATCAAGCCTTTAATATTTCAATTAGCTGTGTAGTACTTGGGGGAAAAAAAAAAAGTTTTTTTTTGAGGGGGGGGGGGGGGGGTGTTAACCCTGCCCTATTACATAACAGTCTTACATTGTTCATACCACTTTAGCCATACATTTAGACTAGGCTTACCGAATGCCAAAGCAAACACTACTCCTGAGCTTAGCTTGAAATAACACAGGGCCTCTCATTGCGATAATGTCAGGCATCACGGATAAATAGTCTGACAATGGAGCTTCACAATGGGACTTTCACTTAAAAGCCAGACTGTTAACACTTTTCTATACAGCCAAACATACATCGTGTGAAGGAAGCCTGAAGGTTCACAGGCCTTTTTACTCACGCACACACACCCATCACCACACGCACACACACCCATCACCACACGCACGCACAGAGACCTTTTAATGTTGGAAGTGGGATCGATTAGGAAGCCACGTCATGCTTAAAGACAGATCCAAAGGGCCTCCCGGGTGGCGCAGTGGTTAAGGGCGCTGTAGTGCAGCGCCAGCTGTGCCATCAGAGTCCCTGGGTTCGCGCCCAGGCTCTGTCGTAACCGGCCGCGACCGGGAGGTCCGTGGGGCGACGCACAATTGGCCTAGTGTCGTCCGGGTTAGGGAGGGCTTGGTCGGTAGGGATCTCCTTGTCTCATCGCGCAAGTGCACGGTGTAGCGTCCGACACATTGGTGCGGCTGGCTTCCGGGTTGGATGCGCGCTGTGTTAATTAAGAAGCAGTCCAATTGCAGTGTATTTTGCAGTAAGTTCCAGCAATCAGGTGCATTAAAACTAAAAGCGGATTTACCTAATTACAGAACTAATTATAGAACTTGGTCGCATCTTCGGGTCAAGTCTCCAAATCTACACTTAGATGTCATCTCCATGCCAATGGGCTCTTTGGAAGGGTTGCCAGAAAATATTCTATTGAGAGCAATCGACAAATGTAAAAGCCTGGAGTTTGATAAACAGCATTGGCTGGGATTGGAACCGGTGTCAGAAAATAGAGGTCTTTGGCCACGCACACCAGTGGTGGGTTTGGCGTTGAAAGAAGGATGCATGTGCAGAAAAGAACCTCATACCACCTATAAAATATGCTGGTGGAGAGGCTGTTTTTCTTCCATTGGTCAATAGCATCATGAACTCCACCAAGTACCAGGTCATTTTAGCCCAAAACCTGGTTGCCTCTGCCAGGAAACGGAAACTTGGCAGCAAGTGGATTTTTCCAGCAAGACAATAACCCCAAGCACACTTCAACATCCACAAAGAAACGGCTAATTGACCACAAAATCATTATTTTGCCATGGCCATCTCAGTCTCTGGACCAACTTTGAAAACCTGCGGTTTGAATTGAAGAAGGCGCCGACCAAAAGATATCAAGGATCTGGAAAGATTTTGCATGCCCTCCCAATATTTCTCAAATCTCATAAAACATTTCAAAAAGGCTCAGTACCATATTCTTTGCAAAGGGAGGTTGCTGAACACAGGGATGAGTACAGAAAACAGGGATGCCAATACTTTTGACGGCTATCTTTTTTTTAAATAGATGGTTTTGTATATTACACGTTAAACAAAATCTCTTTCATAATATAATTAACAAAAATAAAATTTGGAGCATACAATATAGCTCAGTATTTGTATTATTTCTGCTCATCTTTATCAGGGGTGACAATAATTTTGGACCTGACTGTATGTGTTTCCACTATCCATCGTCCAGTCAACACAGGCAGGGGAAAACACTTCCTCTGTGATTCTAGAACTATGACAGAGTAACAGAGGCCTCTGTTATGCATGACCATCACAGCAACAGAACAGCAACATTCCTCTGGCGAGAAATGCACAGGAATCGAGGAAGCAGGCAGACATCCCCAACCTGTTCTGATAGTCATCTGTGATTAGTGACAATCACTCTCCTCTATCTCTCTCCTCTATCTGTCCATCATCACGGCCACCGTGAGAAACGGCACTTGGGTTTTTCCAATTCCCTGCATGGCCTGCCGCTGCGGTGTGCGCTACATGGCGCGTGTCACTTAGTGTGCCGGTGGGAAGTTATGACAACAGTCCCCGCTGTGCTAGTCCTCACTGTGATAAGAACAATAGGTACTGATAACCTTATGGAGTCTGTGTGTGGTTATTTCCATTCTCTACTGCACAAGATATAGTATACAGTCTTGTGGATTGTTCCATTCTCTCCCGTGCTGTACAACATACACAACAATAACAGAACAGATGATGAGGCCCTGTCCCTAACACTTATCACGGCTCGTGCCATGACATTGCGTGAACTGCGAGTGTGCAGATCGCAGACCAGTGTGTGTGTGTGTGTGTGTGTGTTTCTACCAGCGCCTACGTGTTTGTGCGGTGTGGGCATAGAGACAATGGCCCTTTGTCTGACTGCATCCTATTTTTCCCCCAGTCCGCTGAGTGAGCAAACACAGTGGCAACACACACACACACACAGCTTCCCTGCCTGCCAGACACAAAAACACCTCCTGGGTTATGTCAGTCCGTCCAGCGCATTCCTTTACGGCAGGGACAACAGGCCAATAACAGGATCAATCTGCTCCCCTCTTCCTGCCCTCCGTTTCCTCTCCTCCGCCAGCCCGTAAAGAGAGGGGGAGCAGACAGAGGGAGGATGGGACAGGAATCACTCTTTCCCTCTGTCTCATTGTCTCCAGGGCGAGACAGAAAAAGCCAGGGGTGGGTGTAGAGTTACATCACCCACTGTCATAGAGGGGATGGGGGGGGGGGGGGGGGGTACAGGTGGAACAGGGAATTCAACCTCTCAGAGCATGGGAAGAAAAGAGGATCTGGAATGGGATAGAGGTGAGGGAGTCAGAGTGCAAATTAAGGGGGGCCCAGGGGGTTGCTGTCAGACATGAACCCCCCTAAATGTAACAAAGTCAAACTTTAGTGGGGGTCAACAAATTGTCCTATTTGTTTAAAATGCAATGCAATTTGTGCTGCTACAGTGGTAAATATCAAGATTAAAAGCTTATTCCAAATTAAACGAACACCCTCGTCTCTGTTTCATGGTTTCCATTTTGTACTTTTTTTTCATGTGTCTGCACTTGTCATCCTGGGACAGTCCTGTATTTCAGCCCCTTTTCAGGTGTCCCAATTTTTCTTTCTGCAAAAAAAAGGTAATTATGTCAGCAAGACGCATCAATGAATTTAATAACTTCTTTCAAGAGTGTAGACCCAATGACAATCACCCAATTTCATTACATTTTGGGGTGTTTCGTAACAGGTGTTTCTTTCCATTCATCAAATGACTCGAGTGCACAGTGCACTTTTTGGACGATGGCAATTATTCGGCGAAAAATGCGCAGGTTTGAAGTGATTTGTTCGACAATAAGATGAAAACATCATGACGGGTTGTATTCATGCCAAATTAAAAAGTAATACTTTAAAAAAAAAAACATTAAATGACATGTTTTTACTAGGCCCATCCCAAAATGTTGTGCACACATACCGTACTATAGGTCCCGTGGAGAAAAAAAACGGCACCGTAAAATTCGCTCTCGAGGGAGTGATGAATAGAGGGCGGTGTCATGTTCCTGGTGGCTTCATGCAGAGTAGCTATGCAGAAGGTAACCGACAACACAGTCAAAGCATTCAGCTACAATATGTGCATGTCTCATCCACCGGCTTTGTGTCTAGATATGACCTAAGCTAACCTAAGCAAGTGAGGAAAAATGTATTATTGGAGGATCGGCTGAGTGCAGTCTGTCTATCTGATCATTCACAATGAGCTCAATGAAGGTAAAACATCTCCAATCAAAATGTCCAACCCTTCAGCACTGCAGTCAATTACTCCTGTGCTACTGCCAGCAGCATGCTAGTGATGATGCTCTCTGAGGAGACTTTGAACTGAAACTACTGATAGGAAATCGCATCAAGTATCAGACTGACAGCGCACGACCCTGGATGGATTTACTCAATAGGTAGAGTAATCTGCTTATTGGAAGCCCCCCACACACACACTCAGGACCTGATGAGCCCTCCCTCTCCAGATACTGGAAGTGCTGGTCTGTCCATCTGTGCTGACAGGAAGTCAACAAAAGCCACATGCAGGCGGGCTGACGTCAATCAGGGCCCCGCACCACTGTCACACAGGAACACCTCCCTTCCCACAGCAACACACCCACACCCGCTCATATACACACACCCGCTTGAACACACACACTCTGATACACAAACACACTAGTGCAGGACTCCACTCTAAACACACAAAAACACCTATACACTGTGCATTTGCACATACAGAAATGCAAATGTAGGCCTACTCATATGGACGCACATGCACTCTCTCACACACACATACACACAACATACACCTACAAAAACACGTACACACTGCGCACTTGCACATACAGAAATGCAAATGTAGGCCTACTCATATGGATGCACATGCACTCTCTCTCTCACACACACACACACACACACACACTTTGCATTGCACATACAGAAATGCAAATGTAGGCCTACTCATATGGACGCACATGCACTCTCACATCACGCACTTGCTCTTCTCTATTTCAATCTGTCTTCTCTTTCTCTGGGAACTAGGCACAGTAGTCAAACCTCTTCAAAATGAGACAGATGCAATAAAAGGGCGTACTTCTGTAATACAGGTTAACCAGAATGATGAAGTCAATGTTATTAATCCTGTAAATCAACCGGGCCAACAATAAAGTGGACTCCTCTGTCCTTGCATTCCTTGTATTGTAAGTCCAATGACTGGAAGTGTCTAGCATAACACAGTGAGAGGAATGAGAGGCATGAAAGTAAGCTCCCTGTGTTATGACTGTCTGTAGCAGGAGACTCAATGGCATCCCAGACTCCTTCATTGTGACGCTAACCACTAACGAAATCTCACACTTATCCTGCTATGTTTAATCAACATTTTGGAGAGCTCCTCTATCTCTCTTGTCTCACCATTCATGTGTGTGTGTGTGTGTGTGTGTGACAAAAAGGCCTTAGTGTGAGTAGAACAGGCTGCCATAACAACATCACCCATATACACAGCTTGATAGCTAGTGATGTAGTGTAGGCTGAGAGCATTAAGCTCAAGGACACAATAAGGAGTTCCCAATCACACACACACCATTGTCTCAACTCCCTAATAATGGGTCCAGTACATTTCTAATGAGCAAGATTCACGTTGTTGTATTTTCAGTGAGAAGATAAAGACATTGGGATAGAGTGGTGAGAGTAAGAGGTTTTCTGAAACTTCCCATCAGAGCAGTGATAAATACAGACTAAATATATCTGAACCGATGACAGGGAGGGACAGGGTCAGGGGTGAGGTCTCAGGGTCTCAAGAAATCAAGAGAAGAGAGAGGGAAAGAAGGAGAAAGAGAGAGAAAGATCGGAGAGACGAGAGACCAGAAGAACAGTCTTGACATTGAGACAGTGTTTTAAGACTTAGGCTGATTCAAACAACAGTCAGTGAGTCAGTGGCAAACAGATGGACAGACAAACCAATATCACTTTTTTTGGGACAGAAGATGCATTGTAGGAGAGAGCAGTGCATTGTGGTCTTACCTGGCAAACAGACTCTGGTGATGGGAGGCTGAGTGGCCACAGGGGACCTCCTGAGGAGAGAAAAAAAAAATGCAATAACATTATCAGTATGGACATGAAGTAAATGTTGATAGGCCTACATCAGATCGTTACATTGTGTAATGGCCAATCACATCTGCTAAGCCAATATCGGTTAAGTGCCTCTACATGAGGAGAAACAGAGGAATACGGACAGAGGAGCATAAGAATGTCTGTGAGGATTAAAAAAGAAACACTGAAAGAAAGCGATTGTGTGAGAGAGAAAATGATAGAGAGCGAGACAAGAGACAGGTGGGGAGAAACAGAGAGAATGAGAGACCGAGAGAGAATGAGATTGAAAAAGGGACAAGGCAAATGAGGAATAAAATGTGAATTGCGTTCAACCTTTTCATTCAACAACTCAAAGCCCATCTGCCTGATCCACACTGAGTGTGTGTGTATGAGCGTGTGTGTGCCTGCAATTGTGTTTAACTACGTGTGTGAAGTGTGTCTGCGAGAGTGTGTGTGTGTGTGTGAGTGCGCCGTGTGTGAAAAGGAGAGAGCGAGAGAGAGAGTGTGAGATTAATGTAGGTCATGGAGGCTTTGGGTTTTCAATGAGGCAGGCTATTCGAAACAAGCGTTTTAATAGGAGAGCTTGCGTTCCAGTATCTTACAGCATGCTAGAGACAGACCGACAATATCAGGGTGATATCTAGGGTGCAGGAGGAAGGATGCCCTACACTAAATCTTTCCGACTGAAGCTTTACACCCCAGTTCCGAGTGGAGTCATTCTAGAGAAGGATGTTAAAATCAAATCAAATCAAATTTTATTTGTCACATACACATGGTTAGCAGATGTTAATGCGAGTGTAGCGAAATGCTTGTGCTTCTAGTTCCGACAATGCAGTAATAACAAGTAATCTAACTAACAATTCCAAAACTACTGTCTTGTACACAGTGTAAGGGGATAAAGAATATGTACATAAGGATATATGAATGAGTGATGGTACAGAGCAGCATAGGCAAGATACAGTAGATGGTATCGAGTACAGTATGTACAAATGAGATGAGTATGTAAACAAAGTGGCATAGTTTAAAGTGGCTAGTGATACATGTATTACATAAGGATACAGTCGATGATATAGAGTACAGTATATACGTATGCATATGAGATGAATAATGTAGGGTAAGTAACATTATATAAGGTAGCATTGTTTAAAGTGGCTAGTGATATATTTACATCATTGCCCATCAATTCCCATTATTAAAGTGGCTGGAGTTGAGTCAGTGTCAGTGTGTTGGCAGCAGCCACTCAGTGTTAGTGGTGGCTGTTTAACAGTCTGATGGCCTTGAGATAGAAGCTGTTTTTCAGTCTCTCGGTCCCAGCTTTGATGCACCTGTACTGACCTCGCCTTCTGGATGATAGCGAGGTGAACAGGCAGTGGCTCGGGTGGTTGATGTCCTTGATGATCTTTATGGCCTTCCTGTGACATCGGGTGGTGTAGGTGTCCTGGAGGGCAGGTAGTTTGCCCCCGGTGATGCGTTGTGCAGACCTCACTACCCTCTGGAGAGCCTTACGGTTGAGGGCGGTGCAGTTGCCATACCAGGCGGTGATACAGCCCGCCAGGATGCTCTCGATTGTGCATCTGTAGAAGTTTGTGAGTGCTTTTGGTGACAAGCCGAATTTCTTCAGCCTCCTGAGGTTGAAGAGGCGCTGCTGCGCCTTCTTCACGATGCTGTCTGTGTGAGTGGACCAATTCAGTTTGTCTGTGATGTGTATGCCGAGGAACTTAAAACTTGCTACCCTCTCCACTACTGTTCCATCGATGTGGATAGGGGGGTGTTCCCTCTGCTGTTTCCTGAAGTCCACAATCATCTCCTTAGTTTTGTTGACGTTGAGTGTGAGGTTATTTTCCTGACACCACACTCCAAGGGCCCTCACCTCCTCCCTGTAGGCCGTCTCGTCGTTGTTGGTAATCAAGCCTACCACTGTTGTGTCGTCCGCAAACTTGATGATTGAGTTGGAGGCGTGCGTGGCCACGCAGTCGTGGGTGAACAGGGAGTACAGGAGAGGGCTCAGAACGCACCCTTGTGGGGCCCCAGTGTTGAGGATCAGCGGGGAGGAGATGTTGTTGCCTACCCTCACCACCTGGGGGCGGCCCGTCAGGAAGTCCAGTACCCAGTTGCACAGGGCGGGGTCGAGACCCAGGGTCTCGAGCTTGATGACGAGCTTGGAGGGTACTATGGTGTTGAATGCCGAGCTGTAGTCGATGAACAGCATTCTCACATAGGTATTCCTCTTGTCCAGATGGGTTAGGGCAGTGTGCAGTGTGGTTGAGATTGCATTGTCTGTGGACCTATTTGGGCGGTAATCAAATTGGAGTGGGTCTAGGGTGTCAGGTAGGGTGGAGGTGATATGGTCCTTGACTAGTCTCTCAAAGCACTTCATGATGACGGATGTGAGTGCTACGGGGCGGTAGTCGTTTAGCTCAGTTACCTTAGCTTTCTTGGGAACAGGAACAATGGTGGCCCTCTTGAAGCATGTGGGAACAGCAGACTGGTATAGGGATTGATTGAATATGTCCGTAAACACACCGGCCAGCTGGTCTGCACATGTTTTGAGGGCGCGGCTGGGGATGCCGTCTGGGCCTGCAGCCTTGCGAGGGTTAACACGTTTAAATGTCTTACTCACCTCGGCTGCAGTGAAGGAGAGACCGCATGTTTTCGTTGCAGGCCGTGTCAGTGGCAATGTATTGTCCTCAAAGCGGGCAAAAAAGTTATTTAGTCTGCCTGGGAGCAAGACATCCTGGTCCGTGACTGGGCTGGATTTCTTCCTGTAGTCCGTGATTGACTGTAGACCCTGCCACATGCCTCTTGTGTCTGAGCCGTTGAATTGAGATTCTACTTTGTCTCTGTACTGACGCTTAGCTTGTTTGATAGCCTTGCGGAGGGAATAGCTGCACTGTTTGTATTCGGTCATGTTACCAGACACCTTGCCCTGATTAAAAGCAGTGGTTCGCGCTTTCAGTTTCACACGAATGCTGCCATCAATCCACGGTTTCTGGTTAGGGAATGTTTTAATCGTTGCTATGGGAACGACATCTTCAACGCACGTTCTAATGAACTCGCACACCGAATCAGCGTATTCGTCAATGTTGTTATCTGACGCAATACGAAACATCTCCCAGTCCACGTGATGGAAGCAGTCTTGGAGTGTGGAGTCAGCTTGGTCGGACCAGCGTTGGACAGACCTCAGCGTGGGAGCCTCTTGTTTTAGTTTCTGTCTGTAGGCAGGGATCAACAAAATGGAGTCGTGGTCAGCTTTTCCGAAAGGGGGGCGGGGCAGGGCCTTATATGCGTCGCGGAAGTTAGAGTAACAATGATCCAAGGTCTTTCCACCCCTGGTTGCGCAATCAATATGCTGATAAAATTTAGGGAGTCTTGTTTTCAGATTAGCCTTGTTAAAATCCCCAGCTACAATGAATGCAGCCTCCGGATAAATCGTTTCCAGTTTGCAGAGAGTTAAATAAAGTTCGTTCAGAGCCATCGATGTGTCTGCTTGGGGGGGGATATATACGGCTGTGATTATAATCGAAGAGAATTCTCTTGGTAGATAATGCGGTCTACATTTGATTGTGAGGAATTCTAAATCAGGTGAACAGAAGGATTTGAGTTCCTGTATGTTTCTTTCATCACACCATGTCACGTTGGCCATGAGGCATACGCCCCCGCCCCTCTTCTTACCAGAAAGATGTTTGTTTCTGTCAGCGCGATGCGTGGAGAAACCCGTTGGCTGCACCGCTTCGGATAGAGTCTCTCCAGTGAGCCATGTTTCAGTGAAGCAAAGGACGTTACAGTCTCTGATGTCCCTCTGGAATGCTACCCTTGCTCGGATTTCATCAACCTTGTTGTCAAGAGACTGGACATTGGCAAGAAGAATGCTAGGGAGTGGTGCACGGTGTGCCCGTCTCCGGAGTCTGACCAGAAGACCGCCTCGTTTCCCTCTCTTTCGGAGTCGTGTTTTTGGGTCGCTGCATAGGATCCACTCCGTTGTCCTGTTTGTAAGGCAGAACACAGGATCCGCGTCGCGAAAAACATATTCTTGGTCGTACTGATGGTGAGTTGACGCTGATCTTATATTCAGTAGTTCTTCTCGACTGTATGTAATGAAACCTAAGATGACCTGGGGTACTAATGTAAGAAATAACACGTAAAAAAACAAAATAGTGCATAGTTTCCTAGGAACGCGAAGCGAGGCGGCCATCTCTGTCGGCGCCGGAAGTCATGTTACTGTATGTACTCCCTAGTAAGTGACTCACGCATAGCCTGTCATGTGCGCATTACGTTTCAGACGTACTAGACAGACTAACGGCTGATATGACTTAGCACGCACAACATAATCACTCACATAATGAGTCCACATCAGGTCAAATTCAATGTTGATGTACATTAAGTATAAACGTCCACAAATGAATTTGAGTAAATTAGATTTTAGTATTTTGTTTTGAAGCTGATGTTTTGATTAGAACCAATATTCTCTGTGTCGGTGGTAATAGGGTTGTTTTTGTACATTTTTCAAACCATCCCACAGGTAAACCCGCTTGACAAAAGACTGCAAACAGATTGTCCCGTTTTCATGAGGAAAAATAAAAACCTGGCGGTTTACATTCTGCGGTGCAGCGTACCATCTCTCTCCTCTCTCCCCGGCGTTATTATTAAACCTAGTTGAGAAAAACACAAGGGAGAGAAGGAATCCAAGGTCTCATTGAAACCTGGCAGAATAATAAGACATGCGTTCTAAGTTTCGTGTTCTAAGATCACTTGTTCTGCCTGAGGATGAACGACGTGTCGAACTGTGAAAATGTTCCCATGCAGCGAGACGGTTCCAGTGAGACAGGTAGGCAGTGAGATCATGAGTGGGTTGCAGGGCTGCCCAATCGAGTTCAACTGTAGACATCATCTATCAGACCCTTCATCGCTAAACCCCTCTCCAACACCACAACCCCTCAATATTATGACTATACTGCTACCTACTGTACTGGTGGGATGAGTTTCGGTGTTGAATGAAAATGGCTGAATGAATGTTAGTATAGGAATACAGCTTGCACTCTTTGTTGCAGGGATCGTAAATGCTTGTGTTTATTAACTGACACTTTTAATATTCTGGATAATAAAAGTATTATCAGAGTTTTCGTTGAGGCTATGTCATCATTATAGCATAGTTAATGTGCAATGTTTTAGCTTAACATTTGTGTGGAATCCGTTGATGCGTTGGATACCAGATAACGTTAAAAGAATTGGGCGAAAACATTGCTTGGTAGGCGGGGGCGAAGGACACTGCGTACAGGTGTCCTATCCAAATAGCTAGCTACTTCACTCGCCGTAACCTTAACTGCAGTGTTGCCAACTCCTCAGTAAGGAAAGTAGCTATTGGCTGTCCTATAAGTCGCTAAATGACGTCATCACCTAATTTGCATAATTGGCCATGTGCATGTAATTGTGATGGACCCTGTAGGAGAGAGGAATAACATCATGGGAGAGACAAAAAGTAAGTAAAAAAGACGCTAAATATGTTTAGAACTACAAATGAGCAAGCTGCAGAGAGTGGCACACACAGTGAATAAGAACCAGATATTTGAGGGAATACTCCTCCTTCAGCACTTTATGGACCCCATTGTTAATCCCCGTCATAACGGAGGAATTGTCAGTCCCTATCCCCAGGAGTTTCTTCTTTTTAAGACAACACGTCTCGAGGAAAGCCACAACAGCACGGGCTATAGATTTGGCATCTCCTCCCTCCAACTCAACAAGGCCCAGAAATGTTGATGTTGACAATTGTCTGCTTGGTGTCGCTAAAGTACCTTATCACAACCCCCAGGTACTTAGAAACACTTACATCCGTGGACTCATTGAGGAGGAGGCTGAAACGCTGGTCACCCACATTTGCAACCAACTTTTTCAGTAACTATGGTGCTAGAACACCATTAACCATTTCTGTGCACTTTGTCCTGTGCATTTTGAAGTGGGTAGCAGCAGTGGAGTCTGAGAAAGCATGATAGTGTAACCGGTGCTGTACTGCACCGCTGAAACTCTGCATTGTGTGTGGTTGATTGAGACTATAGACGTGGACTTTTGGAGATCAGGTAGTTTTAATCAAGCAGAACTGACTCTCTGCATCCTGCATCTGCATCCAAAAGGAAATAAAACATTTGTAGAGCCACATGTTCTGAGAATCGTCGCCTCTCATTGCATCAAAATTATTTTTGAATACAACAATTTGTACAGCCTCTCCTTATTATACATAACATATTTTACATAGATAAAACCACATACCTGCATCCAAAAGGAAATAAAACATTTGTAGAGCCACATATGTTCTGCGAATCGTCGCCTCTTTCTACAACAGATGCACAATAGGAGGGACTGGGATCATTCGAGGAGCTAGCCATCGTTCACACATACAATAGCCTGCTAATACCTTAGCTGGCTATTAATCAGATGTTGAATTCAGAATGTTGATATCATCCTAAAAAAGTACAATTACAAGTGCATCTTAACAATACCATCCACTTATGAGTTATCTGTAAATATACATCATTATTCATGAACAAAACACTGTGTGTATGACTTTGTACTTAAAAGAATCAAACTTTTCTGAAGACAACAGAAAAAGCGTGCCAACCTCTCATAGTGCATCAAAATGATTTGAGCACGCAGGGCAGAATGGAAGTACACACTCCCCTACTCCCAGGATGCAGGCATGCATAATAACAAATCAACATGACATATTAATATATGAACCTGGTGAAATTCACATAGTACTTTAACAACTGTTACAATAGCTAATGCCATGGTGGTCGCTTGTTTTGGGTGGAATGTTATAAGTCTTTGCCTTTTGATTATGTTTTTTGAGTTGTCATGTGTTTTTTTACATCACTAAGTTTGGCGTAGAAATCAGCCTTACAATACAGGCAGGATGCCCGTGTATCATCTCCAATAAACGGCTTCAACCAGCCTTTGAATTCAGGGTTTGATTCCCACTCCTTTCTGTATTTTTGAATGTACAGTTGATGATGAGCATGATGAGCTAGCCAGCTAGATGTTTAGTTTATGTCACAAAGAGGCACACACACTGTGGATAAGGTGAGTAAATGACTGAGGCTGTGTGAGTCAAATGCAGCGATTTATTTTTGTGCAGTGATTTATTTTAGGCAAAGAACATTTTAAATTTACATCCCACCCTGAATGTAAGCCAGGGCGGGATCAGCCAGCGGTGGCTTCCCACATGCGCGATTAATTTGCAGTTTGGACGGGAGGGGTGACCATCTCCTGCTCTGACTGCAGCTGGGGGACTATTGCGAGAGGACTGGGACGCCTGTGAGGGCTTTGGGACGGGGGTGGGGCCCGCGGCAGCACTCGCTGCTCGTTGAGAAGAGTAAGAACGATACGTGCTTTCACGTCAGTCTCCAACTACTTCCGGCGCCGACAGAGATGGCCGCCTCGCTTCGCGTTCCTAGGAAACTATGCAGTTTTTGGTTTTTTTACGTGTTATTTCTTACATTAGTACCCCAGGTCATTACATACAGTCGAGAAGAACTACTGAATATAAGATCAGCGTCAACTCGCCATCAGTACGACCAAGAATATGTTTTTCGGGACGCGGCTCCTGTGTTCTGCCTTACAAACAGGACAACGGAGCGGATCCCATGCAGCGACCCAAAAAAACGACTCAGAAAAAGAGGGAAACGAGGCGGTCTTCTGGTCAGACTCCGGAGACGGGCACACCGTGCACCACTCCCTAGCATTCTTCTTGCCACTGTCCAGTCTCTTGACAACAAGGTTGATGAAATCCGAGCAAGGGTAGCATTCCAGAGGGACATCAGAGACTGTAACGTTCTTTGCTTCACGGAAACGTGGCTCACTGGAGAGACGCTATCCGAGGCGGTGCAGCCAACGGAGACAGAACGCAGACAGAAACAAACATCTTTCTGGTAAGAAGAGGGGCGGGGGCGTATGCCTTATGGCTAACGTGACATGGTGTGATGAAAGAAACATACAGGAACTCAAATCCTTCTGTTCACCTGATTTAGAATTCCTCACAATCAAATGTAGACCGCATTATCTACCAAGATAATTCTCTTCGATTATAATCACAGCCGTATATATCCCCCCCCCCCCAAGCAGACACATCGATGGCTCTGAATGAACTTTATTTGACTCTTTGCAAACTGGAAACCATTTATCCGGAGGCTGCATTCATTGTAGCTGGGGATTTTAACAAGGCTAATCTGAAAACAAGACTCCCTAAATTTGATCAGCATATCGATTGCGCAACCAGGGGTGGAAAGACCTTGGATCATTGTTACTCTAACTTCCGCGACGCATATAAGGCCCTGCCCCGCCCCCCTTTCGGAAAAGCTGACCACGACTCCATTTTGTTGATCCCTGCCTACAGACAGAAACTAAAACAAGAGGCTCCCACGCTGAGGTCTGTCCAACGCTGGTCCGACCAAGCTGACTCCACACTCCAAGACTGCTTCCATCACGTGGACTGGGACATGTTTCGTATTGCGTCAGACAACAACATTGACGAATACGCTGATTCGGTGTGCGAGTTCATTAGAACGTGCGTTGAAGATGTCGTTCCCATAGCAACGATTAAAACATTCCCTAACCAGAAACCGTGGATTGATGGCAGCATTCGCGTGAAACTGAAAGCGCGAACCACTGCTTTTAATCAGGGCAAGGTGTCTGGTAACATGACCGAATACAAACAGTGCAGCTATTCCCTCCGCAAGGCTATCAAACAAGCTAAGCGTCAGTACAGAGACAAAGTAGAATCTCAATTCAACGGCTCAGAGAGGCATGTGGCAGGGTCTACAGTCAATCACAGATTACAGGAAAAAATCCAGCCCAGTCACGGACCAGGATGTCCTGCTCCCAGGCAGACTAAATCACTTTTTTGCCCGCTTTGAGGACAATACAGTGCCACTGACACGGCCTGCAACGAAAACATGCGGTCTCTCCTTCACTGCAGCCGAGGTGAGTAAGACATTTAAACGTGTTAACCCTCGCAGGGCTGCAGGCCCAGACGGCATCCCCAGCCGCGCCCTCAGAGCATGCGCAGACCAGCTGGCCGGTGTGTTTACGGACATATTCAATCAATCCCTATACCAGTCTGCTGTTCCCACATGCTTCAAGAGGGCCACCATTGTTCCTGTTCCCAAGAAAGCTAAGGTAACTGAGCTAAACGACTACCGCCCCGTAGCACTCACATCCGTCATCATGAAGTGCTTTGAGAGACTAGTCAAGGACCATATCACCTCCACCCTACCTGACACCCTAGACCCACTCCAATTTGCTTACCGCCCAAATAGGTGCACAGACGATGCAATCTCAACCACACTGCACACTGCCCTAACCCATCTGGACAAGAGGAATACCTATGTGAGAATGCTGTTCATTGACTACAGCTCGGCATTCAACACCATAGTACCCTCCAAGCTCGTCATCAAGCTCGAGACCCTGGGTCTCGACCCCGCCCTGTGCAACTGGGTACTGGACTTCCTGACGGGCCGCCCCCAGGTGGTGAGGGTAGGCAACAACATCTCCTCCCCGCTGATCCTCAACACTGGGGCCCCACAAGGGTGCGTTCTGAGCCCTCTCCTGTACTCCCTGTTCACCCACGACTGCGTGGCCACGCACGCCTCCAACTCAATCATCAAGTTTGCGGACGACACAACAGTGGTAGGCTTGATTACCAACAACGACTAGACGGCCTACAGGGAGGAGGTGAGGGCCCTCGGAGTGTGGTGTCAGGAAAATAACCTCACACTCAACGTCAACAAAACTAAGGAGATGATTGTGGACTTCAGGAAACAGCAGAGGGAACACCCCCCTATCCACATCGATGGAACAGTAGTGGAGAGGGTAGCAAGTTTTAAGTTCCTCGGCATACACATCACAGACAAACTGAATTGGTCCACTCACACAGACAGCATTGTGAAGAAGGCGCAGCAGCGCCTCTTCAACCTCAGGAAGCTGAAGAAATTCGGCTTGTCACCAAAAGCACACACAAACTTCTACAGATGCACAATCGAGAGCATCCTGGCGGGCTGTATCACCGCCTGGTACGGCAACTGCTCCGCCCTCAACCGTAAGGCTCTCCAGAGGGTAGTGAGGTCTGCACAACGCATCACCGGGGGCAAACTACCTGCCCTCCAGGATACCTACACCACCCGATGTCACAGGAAGGCCATAAAGATCATCAAGGACAACAACCACCCGAGCCACTGCCTGTTCACCCCGCTATCATCCAGAAGGCGAGGTCAGTACAGGTGCATCAAAGCTGGGACCGAGAGACTGAAAAACAGCTTCTATCTCAAGGCCATCAGACTGTTAAACAGCCACCACTAACATTGAGTGGCTGCTGCCAACACACTGACACTGACTCAACTCCAGCCACTTTAATAATGGGAATTGATGGGAAATGATGTAAATATATCACTAGCCACTTTAAACAATGCTACCTTATATAATGTTACTTACCCTACATTATTCATCTCATATGCATACGTATATACTGTACTCTATATCATCGACTGTATCCTTATGTAATACATGTATCACTAGCCACTTTAACTATGCCACTTTGTTTACATACTCATCTCATATGTATATACTGTACTCGATACCATCTACTGTATCTTGCCTATGCTGCTCTGTACCATCACTCATTCATATATCCTTATGTACATATTCTTTATCCCCTTACACTGTGTACAAGACAGTAGTTTTGGAATTGTTAGTTAGATTACTTGTTGGATATTACTGCATTGTCGGAACTTGAAGCACAAGCATTTCGCTACACTCGCATTAACATCTGCTAACCATGTGTATGTGACAAATAAAATTTGATTTGATTTGATTTGAAGTGTTCAACAACACCAGAAAAAGTTGCTAGGTTTATCACTAGTCGATTTTTAAAAAATGTGTCGCTAGAGGGGTCTGAATACTCGCTAAATATAGCAACAAAATCGCTAAATTGGCAACACTGGTTAACTGAACTGTGGGAAATCAGTGCTCGGCAGGCGGGGCCGAAGGACACTGTGTACCGTTCATACGTTCATTGTGTATTAATTTTGACTTAAAGTCCGTTGTCAGTAGCTTGGACTCTATCCTCTCTGTGGTAAACAGAAGAAAAAAATCTTAAACTTCATGTGTCAGGCCCGGAAGTGACCGTCCTGGCTTTGGAGAGGGGCCTGAGAGATACAGGGCCTGTTAGATGATATCTGCAGCTAGACCCCTCTTGGGCTGCCATCTCTCATGCATTGGGCATGAGACGCACACATTTGACCCTCTTCTCATGCTCACATGCCACACATCTTAAATCTCACGCACTGAAAAGTACTGCTTTTATTTGTCTAATTAGTCCATTGTATAGTCAGTGAGTTAGCTTTTCAACTGTGACTCCAAATACCTTTGAAATCGGCGCATCTGCGCCTCGAATTTAACATCACGAGCGGAACCTCTATCAATGTCCTGTCCTGCCACAGCACTGTGAACTGAGGCACATTGAATCATATGATTGGTCTAGTTGTGTAAGAGATCAAGGGGATTAGATGCGCGTTTAAAGAAATGCCCCTCAAGATTAGAGGGGAGCCGAAGCGGCTGAATGGAGAGAAAGAACGTATGTCCTCCAATGAGTTTATAAAACTGTAAAAAGAGCAACACGAGTGCTGTTTTCTTGCACATTACACAATGTTGTCAACAAATTAGGTTGCTGTTACTCCCGTCCCTATTGCAAAATGCTGCCTTAAATCAATGTGGTTATTGGTACCTAATGTAGCAGGTTTGAAAGAAATGCCTGAGCATTGTTTCTTTCTTTCTGGTGCTGATATGGAGAAAAAAAAACTGTCGGGGAAGGTTATCTTGTTCTGTTCAACCAATCCAATAAATGTAGAGGAGGAGTTAAGATGGAGTGTCGCCTTGTTAACGTTCAAAAGCAGAAGTCGCGTCACAGGCTCTCTTTCCAATTCCCCTGAAAAACTGATTCACCCGGTTGTTATCAGCCCTCAGTGGGTTGGTGACAAAGGGCCAGGGTTCTGGTAAAGAAGCACGGTTTGGACTGCTCCTACAACTTTGCTTCGGTAGTGCAGTTTAACTGACGCCCAGCCCAGGAAGACAATTTCCATAGACGGCCACAAAGAGAAGTCAAATTTGAACATTCCTAATAAAACACTTTAGTCATCACCTTTGTGCACAAAACATCCATTGAGTTATTCAAATAATTGTCGCTGAGGACAATTTTTCCCATCACTCACAGCAGAAGAAATCATTTTTTTTATTTATCCAATGTCTGCCATATTTTTGGATCACATGTGCGCACTGAGTGTTAGTTCTCGTGTGAAGTTGGACCGTGTAAATCAGATGCAACCCGGATATAGATGGTCCATAAATTGGCGTATGAGAACATCAGTAGGTTAAGCTGAATATAACTCTATTCTCTAGTTTTTATACCTTAGCGGTTGGTGATTGGCATTAGTAGGATAAACTATAGATGGGTTGGTTGTTTAGCAACAAAACCGATGTGTGTGCAACTACGGGGCAAAACAGACAGGGTTGGCTTAGATTGTTGACAACATGTAAACTACATATACAGTGGGGCAAAAAAGTATTTAGTCAGCCACCAATGTTGCAAGTTCTCCCACTTAAAAAGATGAGAGAGAGGCCTGTAACTTTCATCATAGGTACACTTCAACTATGACAGACAAAATGAGGGAAAAAAATCCAGAAAATCACATTGTAGGCAAATTATGGTGGAAAATAAGTATTTGGTCACCTACAAACAAGCAAGATTTCTGGCTCTCACAGACCTGTAACTTCTTCTTTAAGAGGCTCCTCTGTCCTCCACTCGTTACCTGTATTAATGGCCCCTGTTTGAACTTGTTATCAGTATAAAAGACACCTGTCCACAACCTCAAACAGTCACACTCCTAACTCCACTATGGCCAAGACCAAAGAGCTGTCAAAGGACACCAGAAACACAATTGTAGACCTGCACCAGGCTGGGAAGACTGAATCTGCAATAGGTAAGCAGCTTGGTTTGAAGAAATCAACTGTGGGAGCAATTATTAGGAAATGGAAGACATACAAGACCACTGATAATCTCCCTCGATCTGGGGCTTCACGCAAGATCTCACCCCGTGGGGTCAAAATGATCACAAAAAATCCCAGAACCACACGGGGGGACCTAGTGAATGACCTGCAGAGAGCTGGGACCAAAGTAACAAAGCCTACCATCAGTAACACACTACGCCACCAGGGACTCAAATCCTGCAGTGCCAGACGTGTCCCCCTGCTTAAGCCAGTACATGTCCAGGCCAGTCTGAAGTTTGCTAGAGAGCATTTGGATGTTCCAGAAGAAGATTGGGAGAATGGTGTCATCTGACCATATGACAAAATATAACTTTTTGGTAAAAAACTCAACTCGTCGTGTTTGGAAGACAAAGAATGCTGAGTTGCATCCAAAGAACACCATACCTACTGTGAAGCATGGGGGTGGAAACATCATGCTTTGGGGCTGTTTTTCTGCAAAGGCACCAGGACGACTGATCCGTGTAAAGGAAAGAATGAATGGGGCCATGTATCGTGAGATTTTGAGTGAAAACCTCCTTCCATCAGCAAGGACATTGAAGATGATCCCAAACACACCGCCCGGGCAACGAAGGAGTGGCTTCGTAAGAAGCATTTCAAGGTCCTGGAGTGGCCTAGCCAGTCTCCAGATCTCAACCCCATAGAAAATCTTTGGAGGGAGTTGAAAGTCCGTGTTGCCCAGCAACAGCCCCAAAACATCACTGCCCTAGAGGAGGTCTGCATGGAGGAATGGGCCAAAATACCAGCAATAGTGTGTGAAAACCTTGTGAAGACTTACAGAAAACATTTGACCTCTGTCATTGCCAACAAAGGGTATATTAACAAAGTATTGAGAAACTTTTGTAATTGACCAAATACTTATTTTCCACCATAATTTGCAAAAAATTCATTAAAAATCCTACAATGTGATTTTCTGGATTTTCTTTCTCATTTTGTCGGTCATAGTTGAAGTGTACCAATGATGAAAATTACAGGCGTCTTTCATCTTTTTAAGTGGGAGAACTTGCCCAATTGGTGGCTGACTAAATACTTTTTTGCCCCACTGTAGTCTCCTATGTTTATTGAAAACATAAATTAATTAGCATTTGCTGTCTCTCAAATACATTGTTACAGTTAGTGGTTAGCAACAGTGCCTTCGGAAAGTATTCAGACCCCTTGACCCCGTGTGTGTGTGTGTGTGTGTGTGTGTAGGTAAGTAAAGAAATAAAACAGTAAAAAGACATTTAAAAAAAAAAACAGTAGCATGGCTATATACAGACACCGGTTAGTCGGGCCAATTGAGGTAGTATGTACATGAATGTATAGTTAAAGTGACTATGCATATAAGATAAAGAGAGAGAAGCAGCAGCGTAAAAGAGAGGTTGGAGGGGGAACACAATGCAAATAGTCCAGGTAACCATTTGGTTCTGTTCAGGAGTCTTATGGCTTGGGGGTAAAAACTGTTGAGAAGCCTTTTTGTCCTAGACTTGGCACTCCGGTACCGCTTGCCATCGCGGTAGTAGAGAGAACAGTCTATGACTGGGGTGGCTGGGGTCTTTGACAATTTTCAGGGCCTTCCTCTGACACCACCTGGTGTAGAGGTCCTGGATGGCAGGCAGCTTTGCCCCAGTGATGTACTGGGCCGTACGCACTACCCTCTGAAGTGCCTTGCGGTTGGAGGCTGAGGAGCAATTGCAGTACCAGGCAGTGATGCAACCTCGATGTTGCAGCTGTAGAACCTTTTGAGGATCTCAGACCCATGCCAAATCTTTTTAGTTTCCTGAGGGCGAATCGGCTTTGTCGTGCCTTCTTCACGACTGTCTTGGTGTGTTTGGACCATTCTAGTTTGTTGGTGATGTGGACACCAAGGAATTTGAAGCTCTCAACCTGCTCCACTACAGCCCCGTCGATGAGAATGGGGACGTGCTCGGTGCTCCTTTTCCTGTAGTCCACAATCATCTCCTTAGTCTTGGTTACGTTGAGGGATAGGTTGTTATTCTGGCACCAACCGGCCAGGTCTCTGACCTCCTCCCTATAGGCTGTCTCGTGGTTGTCGGTGATCAGGCCTACCACTGTTGTGTCGTCAGCAAACTTAATGATGGTGTTGGAGTCGTGCCTGGCCATGCCTGGTGGGTGAACAGGGAGTACAGGAGGGGACTGAACACGCACCCCTGGGGAGCTCCAGTGTTGAGGATCAGCGTGGCAGATGTCAGGAAGTCCAGGATCCAGTTGCAGAGGGAGGTGTTTAGTCCCAGGTTCCTTAGCTTAGTGATTAGCTTTGAGGGTACTATGGTGTTGAACGCTGAGCTGTAGTCAATGAATAGCATTCTCACATAGGTGTTCCTTTTGTCCAGGTGGGAAAGGGCAGTGTGGAGTGCAATAGAAATTGCATCGTCTGTGGATCTGTTTGGGCGGTATGCCAATTGCAGTGGGTCTAGGATTTCTGAGATAATGGTGTCAGCACATGCCCGGGGCACACGTCCTGGTAATCCATCTGGCTCCGAAGCCTTGTGAATGTTGACCTGTTTAAAGGTCTTACTCACGTCGGCTACGGAGAGCGTGATCACACAGTCATCCAGAACAGCTGATGCTCTCATGCATGCCTCAGTGTTGCTTGCCTCGAAGCGAGTATAGAAATGATTTAGCTTGTCTGGTAGGCTCGTGTCACTGGGCAGCTCGCGGCTGTGCTTCCCTTTGTAGTCTGTTATAGTTTGCAAGCCCTACCACATCCAACGAGTGTCAGAGCCGGTGTAGTATGATTCAGTCTTAGCCCTGACGCCTGTTTGATGGTTCGTCGCAGGGCATAGCGGGATTTCTTGTAAGCTTCTGGGTTAGAGTCCCGCATCTTGAAAGCGGCAGCTCTACCCTTTAGCTCAGTGCGAATGTTGCCTGTCATCCATGGCTTCTGGTTGGGGTATGTACGTACAGTCACTGTGGGGATGACGTCCTCAATGCACTTATTGATTTACCAAATGGAGGGCGAGGGAGAGCTTTGTACACGTCTCTGTGTGGAGTACATGTGATCTAGAATTATTTTCCCTCTGGTTGCACATTTAACATGTTGATAGAGATTTGGTAGAACTGATTTAAGTCTCCGGCCATTAGGAGCGCCGCCTCTGGGTGAGTGGTTACCTGCTTGCTTATTTCCTTATACAGCAGGTTGAGTGTGGTAAATAAACAGCCACGAAAAGTATAGCTGAGAACTCTCTAGTCAAGTAGTTTGGCCTGCAATTTATCACAATATACTCTACTTCAGGCAAGCAAAATCTAGAGACTTCCTTAGATTTCGTGCACCAGCTGTTTTTTACAAATATGCACAGACCGCCCCCCCCCTCGTCTTACTGGAGTGTGCTGTTCTATCCTGCCCGCGCAGCGTGTATCCCACTAGCTGAATATCCATGTCGTCATTCAGCCACGATTCCGTGAAACATAGGATATTACAGTTTTTGATGTCCCGTTGGTAGGATATTCGTGATCGTACCTCATCTAGTTTATTGTCCAATGATTGCACGTTGGCGAGTAATATTGATGGTAACGGCAGCTTTCCTAGTTGCCTTATGCGGGTCCAGGCGAGGCATCCGGCTCTTCTTCCTCTGCGTCGCTTCCTTTTGCGAATAATTGGGATGTCTGCCCTGTGGGGTGTTTGGAGAATATTGTGTGAGTCCTGCTTGCTGTTGTTGTTGTTGTTGTTGACAAAATCTTTGTCTAATCCGAGGTGAGTGATCGCTGTCCTGATATCTAGAAGCTATTTTCTGCCGTAAGATACGGTTGCAGAAACATTATGTACAAAATAATTTACAAAAAAACCCCCCACATAAATAGCATAATTGGTTAGGAGACCGTAAAACGGTGGCCATCTCCTGTGGCGCCATATTTAGTCATATTCCATTGTTAGTAATATTCCAAACAGGATGTACCCATGACTAAAACCATTCAACACTGGTCTGACCAATCGGAATCCACGCTTCAAGATTGTTTTGATCACACGGACTGGGAAATGTTCCTGGAAGCCTCAGAGAATAACATTTGTTTATACGCTGACTGGGTGAGTGAGTTTATAAGGAAGTGCATTGGAAATGTTGTACCCACTGTGACTATTAAAACCTACCCTAACCAGAAATCGTGGATTCGCGCAAAAATGAAAGCGCGAACCACCACATTCAACCATGGCAAGATGTCGGAGAATATGGCCAAATATAAACAGTGTAGTTATTCCCTCCACAAGGCAATCAAGCAAGTGAAATGTCGGTATAGGGATGAAGTGGAGTCGCAATTCAAAAGCTCAGACAGTATGTGGCAGGGTCTACAGGCAATTACGGACTTAGCCACGTCACGGATACCGACGTCTTGCTTACAGACAAACTAAACACCTTCTTTGCCCACTTTGAGGATAATACAGTGCCAATGACACGGCCAGCTACCAAGGACTGCGGCCACTCCCTCTTCTTCTCTGTGGCCGACCACATTATCTCCAAAAATAATTATCTTTGATTATAGTCACAGCCGTGTGAATATTTTCCCACTTTGAGGATAATACCATGCCACCGACTCTCCCCCCTCTCCTTCTCTGTGGCCGATGTGAGTAAGACATTTAAACATGTTAACACTCGCAAGGCTGCTGGCCCAGATGGCATGACTAGCTGTGTCCTTAGAGCATGCACAGACCAGCTGTCTGGTGTGTTTACGGACATATTCAATCGCTCCCTATCCCAGTCTGGTGTCCCTACTTCAAGATGGCAATCATTGTTCCTGTACCAAAGAAGGCAAAGACTGAACTAAATGACTATCGCTCCGTAGCACTCACTTCTGTCATCATGAAGTGCTTTGAGAGACTAGTCAAGGATCAAATCACCTCCACCTTACCTGCCACCATAGACCAACATCAGTTTGCATACCACCCCAACATGTCCACTGACGATGCAATCACCATCACACTGCACAGTGCCCTATCCCATCTGGACAAGAGGAATACCTATGTACGAATGCTATTCAGACTACAGCTCAGCATTCAACACCATAGTACCCTCCACGCTCATCATTAAGCTTAAGGCCCTGGGTCTCAACCCCGCCCTGTGCAATTGGGTCCTGGACTTTCTGACGGGCCGACCCCAGGTGATGAAGGTAGGAAACAACATCTCCAATCTCAATTTCAAAAAAACTGTTTTTGCTTTCTCATTATGGGGTACTGTATGTAGATTGCTGAGGATTTGTATTTATTTAATCCATGTTAGAATAAGGCTGTAATGTAACAAAATGTGGAAAAAGTCAAGGGGTCTGAATATTTTTCGAATAGCACCGTAGCTGGCTAATTTTAGACATATTAGTATCAGTCAAAACCACTCAAAACAAGACATGGTATAAAGAACCAAATAAAACTAGCTGAAATGAGCCACCTACGATTCCCCACATTGCAGCTTCTTGTCATTACATATCTGATATGCCTACTTGTGTCTTAGAAAATGAATTGAAAGGAGGCTATGTATGTTTGCCGCCATTCATGGACAGTGTTGAATAAGTCATACAAATAAGCATTGGATAGTAAATACTTCAGGCATCAAATATCATGTTTTGACATTTCTGTACTGTGAACATGCTAGGCAAAGGTGGTAGGGTGACTCACAACTCATAAACACATCATATTTTGTCTATGTAGAGTAAGATGATGGCAAGGACCTTCAACTAGTAGGCCTCAACCACCTGAATATTGATCATTAGATTTATCTTGAAGGTTGGTTGATTTGGAGAAATGAATAATTATAACATAACATTTTCAAACACAGAGCAAAACTCTGTTTTCTTTTCCACTGAGACCCCCACACCAGTTGGTCACCGGTGTTTTAGGTTAACGTGAGCTCTAGTGTAATTGTGTTTTCCACCAGGAGTCTGACACGAAAGACTTGGTGGGAGCATAATCAACAGCGTCTGCATCAATCAAGACAATTGCTTTGTGAGAAGGTGCTAAAGTTCACAGTTAGCCATTGTTATGTAAATGAGAGCTGAAAAGTACCCAGGGGCTTGGCCCCAAGTCAGGGCAGGTCTGCCAGAGCCATGGCCCAGTGAGACACAGGTGCCAGTCTACGTAGATGGAAACAGAAAAGTATTTTGGGTAAAACACCAGGGTAAATCCTCAATTGGAACTCCGAATATATGAGGGGTGGCCAGCCCTTATGGAGAGCAAGCAGGATTTTCTTCCAGACCTATTTTAAAGAGATAGTTTGCCCAAATTACAAATGTACATGCTTGCTTCCTTACCTTGAAAGCAGCCTATGGACAAGGATAGACTGCAATCTATGCTTTGGTTACCTACTGCCATCGACCACTAATATGAGTATTTCCTGTGCAAAGCATTGGTGTAGTGTTAACATGCCACATAACTCCCCACCTAAGAACAGGGATCAATCTCTACGTCCAACCTTCCCACTGTCTCCCCATCTAATTTCCTTACTGTTTAAATAAAGTGTAAAAACATATATATTAAAAAACTAATAATAAATATATTTTTTAAAATTAGCATACTTTAAATGTAATCTTGTCCAGGGGTTGTGCCAGGGGGCAATACAATTCACAATAGCAAATCTCACACCAAGCGGTCTTCAAAAATTGCCAGCAGCTGGGTTGAATAGTTGGATACTGTCCTCTTGTGGATGAAGATACAAGCTACAGCACATGTACATTCTTTCCTGTTATTTATTATTTGACCCTGCTGGTCATCTATGAATGTTTGAACATCTTGAAGAACAATCTGGCCTTAATGGCCATGTACTCTTATAATCTCCACCCGACACAGCCAGAAGAGGACTGGCCTCTCTCTTGGTTTCTTCCTAGGCTCCTGCCTTTTTAAGGAGTTTTTCCTAGCCACAGTGCTTCTACATCTGCATTGCTCTCTGTTTGGGGTTTTATGCTAGGATTCACATCTGCAGATGTGAAATGAGCTTTATAAATACATTTGATTGATTGATTGTTATTTCCTCCCAGATCTATGGAAGCTCGTTCCTGCCACCAAAATAAAGAAATCTGATTAGGAGGTCTGAGATAGTAAGTCGGTATTATGAGATAGTAAGTCGGTATAATGAGATAGTAAGTCATAATTATGAGATAGTATATCATTATGAGATAGTCAGTCTTTATTTGGTAAACAGCTGAGGAATGGGACAGGAGAAATGTAACCACTCTCAAATACATAGATGCAAGGACTAACTATCCATTATATCAAAATGATAGATTTAACCAGGTTTTGAAGCTATACAGGGTTTGTTTACAATAACATTGTTTACAAACAATGAAATAAAAAAAAAGCTTATATTTTGGGTTCTGATGGGGTAAGACCGTTGATCATGAGGCATTTCAAAGTTACATTTTTTAAGAATCAATGGCTTCATATTAATAATTTAAAAGTACAAAAAATGGATGTACAAATCCCAGATTGCACTTTTAATGGATTTAATTGCATTAATGAATTCATTAAATCTGATGTCATCCAGATGTCATCAAACAGGCACCAACCCACATCAACAAAACTCTCCAATCCATTAATATGGAACAATATCCCCACAATACAGTCCCTTCAGAAAGTATTCATCCCCCTTGACTTTTTCCACATTTTGTTGTGTCACTGTCCTGAATTTAAAATAGATTAAACTGAGATTTTGTGTCACTGGCCTACACACAATACCCTGTGATGTCAATGTGAAATTATGTTTTTAGAAATGTTTGCAAATGAATAAAAAATGAAAAGCTGAAATGTCTTGAGTCAATAAGTAGCTGGCAAGTCTGTTTGTTTGGTTACCTCCACAACTACTGTAGCTATCTGGTAAACTTGCTAGCTACTTCAGTGGATGTTGAACACATATCTACCGGCAAATGAACACGTCTAGTAGCAAACGTGTAAAATTATAGCAGTGGGATGAGCGGGATAATCAACTATGTGTTCTCTGGAAAGAATGCAACTCCGTGGAAGGGTGAGCGCCACGCTGCTAGGTTAGCACCACGTCATGCATTATTGTCCATAGAACGCATAGCCCCTCATTGATTATCCCTTACATATACCAGTTGTTAGTGTGGTTAGTGTGGTCTAAATGAATCAGTCAGATCACCAATAAGGCCAGAAGCTTACTTGTTGGAAGCACATTGGACATTGGTCAGGACTGTGAAGTTGTTTCTTACACTTCGAAGGCTTGCGAGGACCTGGAGCGAAAGAGAACACATTCATCCATTTTGAATAGCACACAGGACAGTACCGGGTCACTGGGCTGGGTTTCTCAAAGTGGTCTGAATGTAGCTGTGCTACAGTACAGAATTGAGGAAAAGGACAGATGTGGTGGGATTAGAATATAATTACCTGAGCAAAAGGCGTTACTATCAAGTCATCACCATGTCTGTAAACACAAACAAAAACATGTCAGCAACACATCGTCAACATAATTAAGAAAGCATTTATAACTGTACCATGAACACATATCAGGGTGAATGGGCTCCATCAGTCCATTGGTTCAACACCAGGGGCAAGAATGTTACTTTAAACCACATCTAAGGAGGTAGTCATTATGAAAGTATGTGTCAAGTTAGTTACTGGGCCAAGTCTGGGCGAGTGACGAAAGTCCCAATTCCCTAAACTCTGCCTGTAGTTCAGCCATGGAGACCGACCGACTCCACAGGCAAATCACAATCAGATCAGAGCTCAAATGGCCTTTTGCATGATAGGCCCATTGCTACATCAGTGCCAAAATAGGACTTCGTCACATAAAGTCGTTAAGCAATAAGAACCAGTTACACTCTGACGTGACTAAATATCCCCAGAATTCACTTAGGTAACATAGAGGAAGTAAGTAACACTTGTTCTACTGGAATGTAATGTTGTTAGGTCAAACACTGGATGTTCCTTGTTAAAGGACTTTCCACTTCTTTCAACTGCTCTGTTTCTGGAGTAATACGGTCTTTAAGATTTTCTATCATCGGCTGACTCTGTCATTATATTTGGTCATTTCGGGTTACAAATTAGCCTCTTTTGGAGCACTTTTTCCACTCATCACTATTAGTGGTAGTAGTTTCCATAGAAACGGGTGTCATGTGATGTACCTCTGTACCAGGGGACATGGATCAAACACAATGGAACACATATTCAGATCACTTCATGGTGTGTGTGTGTGTGTGTATCTGTATGTGTGTGTGTACATGTATGTGTGGTGCGTGAAAACATACAGTTCAGATGCAATGGATGAGTTGCGGGACATGGACTTGGGCGAGAGGTCGTAGTCGCTGTCTGAGCGGTACAGGAAGGACTCTCTGCGTTGGTTGTGTCCGGGGAAATTGGTGTGTAGAACCAGGCCTGACCCGGGAGAGGCCGAAGGGTCCAATGGACTACAGCTGGCTGAAGGGCCATTCTCCACATCAAAGCTGCAACACAACACAGAGACAACAATGTTAGTAACACAATTACTACATGTTTTCTACTGGTCCTTTGTGGCTCAGCCGGTAGAATAGGGCGCTTGCAACACCGAGGGTTCGATCCTGCAAGTTGCTTTGGATAAAAGTGTCTCCTAAATGGGATTTATTATCTTTAATACTTTGCGCCTGCCTGTCCTTGTATGTGCAACTCACTGACACCACAAATGAATATGTTCCTTTGGGAAATAAAAGTTGATCTAAATCTAAAAGTTTCAAGGTCTTGACAAAAGTCTAGACTACAATACGTAGATGGCCTAACATACCCATGACAAAGAGCATGAGCATGGATGTCACGAATTACTAAGGTGGGTGGAATCAGGCGCAGAGAGCAGGTTTCAGTTACTTGTCAGTTTATTCTCCGGCGCACAAACAAGGGTCACGCCAACACACAGGGCGAATAAAATACCCAGCCCTAACACAGGACCAAAATAGTCCGGAGAATAAAACACACGAAAAACCACCATATAACAGGATAACAAAAACAATCCCGCACAAAACAGGGGCGGGACAACCTACTATATATAAGGACGCTAATTAAACTAAAATACACACAGGTGAAACTAATAAGACAAAACCAACAGACAAACGAAAAAGGGATCGGTAGTGGCTAGTAGGACGGTGACGACGACCGCCGAGCACCGCCCGAACAGGCAGGGGAGCCAACTTCGGCGGAAGTCGTGACAATGGATGACAATCAGGATTATATTACACTGACACTTTTTTATGGAATGCCAATCATTGGTTTCATTTTTCATGGACAGGATAGTGACACATCGTGAAACTATAGGCCTAACTGATACAAACTGGAAAAAATAAAGAAATTATGACATAGACGTTGCTAATCCAATCAGGGTAGGAGGTCAGTGGTGTAAAGTACCTACGTAAAAATACTTTAAAGCAATACTTTAAGTCGTTTTTGGGGTTATCTTTACTTTACTATTTATATTTTTGACAACTTTTACTTTTACTTCACTACATTCATAAAGAAAAGAATGTACTTTTTACTCCATACATTTCCCCTGACACCCAAAAGTACTCGTTACATTTTGAATGCTTAACAGGACAGGAAAATGGTTCAATTCACATACTTATCAAGAGAACATCCCTGGTCATCCCTACTGCCTCTTATCTGGCAGATTCACTAACCACACATGCTTAATTTGTAAATTATGTCTGAGTGTTGGAGTGTGCCCTTGACTATCTGTAAACTAAAAAAAAACAATACAATTCTGCCGTTTGGACTGCCTAATAGAAGTAATTAGAAATTATTTATACTTTTACTTTTGCAATTACATCTACTTTTGATACAAGTATATTTAAAACGGAATACTTTTAGACTTTTACAGAAGTAAAATTCACTTGGTGACTTTCACTTTTACTAGTAATTTTATATTAATGTATCTTTACTTTTACTCAAGTATGACAATTGAGTACTTTTTCCGCCACTGATAGGGGTTTGAGGAAAAGAGAGAGGGATCTTGACAAACATTCCCGGGAGAGATATCTTCTGAAAAGTCTCAAGGTTTTCCCAGGCAGCAAGTGGGAGACGACGGGGGAAGAGGGGGAAACGAGTGGTGACCTCTGTTACTCCTCGCTGCAGGAGGCTCAGCAGAGAGGAGGGCAGAGGTCTTCTGAAACTCTCACAAACACACGCACACACATGAAAGACCACCAATCAGAGTTCAGAGAAGATAAATAATTAAAACACACCACCTGATTGAGGAAACCAGCCTGGGGCCACTGATGCATGTGCTCTGGATAGGGCCTGATGAGAGGAGGACACAGTAATGTGTGAATATGTGTGTGCACGCGCGTGTGTCAGAAGGCCTGTCCTCTATGGCAGGGTAATGTTTAGGACATTGCCAGCAGTAAAATTGGATCTCAATTTCCAAAAAGACAAGCCCTTTAACTTTGAAATTGTACTGTATGACCGAAATTGACAGAGTGGGTAACACTTCCTCTCCGCGGACCCGGTACAGGGACCAAAACAACTGCTCAGAGATTAACAGAAGATCAAAACACACACCTCAGGGCTGACCTCTGATGAAAACAACAGGACACACACAGCAGGCTGTGCTGGGCCCAGTGTTTGCGGTATTAGTGATAAGTAATCTTATGAAAGAATTACATAAGGTTACTGAGGCTAAGGCTTTGGCACTATACTGTAGGGCATCTGAAACACATGGCTTTCACTACCACTACCCCCTTATTAAGTAAACAGTAAGCAAAATGTCAACTGTTTGGACAGTATGGGGCAATGTGATCACCTACACTAATCAAAGTGAGAACATATAGAATTAAGCCTGCCCTATTACCCCAAAATATCAGTCCAAGATGGACATCACACTGACTGAGCCATAAGGCTGCCTGAACACAACAAAGTGTTGAGTCTTTCACTGAAGCGAGAGCGAGAGAGAGAGCGAGAAAAAGGAAAAGATAGAGAGAGAATGTTTTGTACCATTTCCTCCATCCATCATTCCCACTAGCTCCAACGATTCCTGTTTTCTGACTAGAGAGATAGAAGAAGGAACTATTTATCAAACACGTTGGCTGATATACACAAGCAAAAGCAAAATCCCTTACTGCAGGGATTAAATTATGAGCTTTGAGGGGTCAGGATTACACCACAACCAGGAAGCCTGGCTATGATTGGTAGAGTCCGATGTGTGAGCCTCTGCTGAAAGGCTCAGAATGGTCATGGAGTACATTGACGTGGATGTGACGGAAACATGAAACAGCCATGGTTAAATCAGCTCTGGGAGCCTGAGTAGGGAACAACAGTTCAATTGCCACTGGAATGTATACATTAATGCAAAATGGTGGATGCCAACCTGACAGTGAAAGGGGGAGTTGACAGTTTTAGCTTAATATGTGACCTGACCAGGAAAAACTATGCTCTCATTTCAGAGAAGTGAGGATGAGGAGAAACGGTGTACAGTAGAAACCATCATTTCCAGTAAGTATTAAGTACTGTATTGTCTCTGTTCTGCAAAAACAACCAGGAAGTGATCCCAATGACCTCTGTGTGACTTATACAGTACATCCTTCCCCCATGATGCAGCTGAATCATCCCGCCTTAACAACAGTCTTGATGGGGGGATATACCATGGAAATGGGGAGCGATATAGAGGGAGCAAGTGTGAGAATAGTAGAGAGTCAGGAAGTGAGTGAAGAGTCAAGAAGTAGGAGGGAGATCATTCGGGGACATGAATTGACTGAAAGACAGTAACAAGAGAGACTAAGAAAAATGACATCGAGAGAGTGCCAGGAGAGAGCAAACTAGACTCTTTCCCTAGCACTGAGCAAAGACAGTGGGTAATGTCAAGTTAAGTCTGTTTAGCTCATGAAACATGGGGATTGGGGAATGACTGAAGGGCTATGGACATCCCCTTACAGATAAACCACATGATTTCACATGTGGAAAATCACATGATTTCACATGTGAAGTCATGTGAAAATGTGTTTTAGGAACACTTCACGTGATCACGTTTTCACATGTGTAGTTTCATATTATCACATGTTGCTTTACATGTCACATGCTATCACATTAACTTCACATAACATCACGTAATCACATAAAACGTGTTTTGATCAAGCTGGACATCTTAGTTACTTCCTGGTCTCATTCATGCTGGCATCAATTTTTTTTTAAAGTATTAATAAGAGACCGAATGCGATCAGACCATCATCTAATTGGCCTCCATATAACTCTTACAGAATTTACTTAGAAATTCAATCAAAACCTATTGGATGACAATTTTTTCTTAACTAAGACAAAATAATTAATAAATGTACTTTATTTCTGCACAACATAGGTACAGCAGATCCCCTTATTGTATGGGACACTTTTAAATGTACTTTTAAAAGCCATCCAATACTATACTCATTAAAACAAAAGTGGTTGTGGTCAAAAGAGATTAGACTAATAATGGAAATAGAGGAAGTAACAGCGCAGGTAGATGGTAATGACAACTGTCCTATAAAGGTACAAAATAGGTTAGAGGAAAAACAAAAAGAATGGGAGGTACTTATTCAAGAAGATCAATAAAGCGAATTGGATGGATTTTTTTTTTTAAATGCACTACATTGAATCTTCAACATAGAAATGCTACCAAAAACCACCAGGGCTTGACTGTCACGACTTCCACCGAAGGTGGCTCCTCTCCCTGTTCGGGCGGCGCTCGGCGTTCGTCGTCGCCGGTCTACTAGCTGCCACCAATACTTTTTCCTTTTCATTTGGTTTTGTCTGTCTTCTCGTTCACCTGTGTCCCATTTTGGTTAAATAGTTGGGTATTTTAATTTCGCCCTACCCTCTTGGTTTTGTGCGGGATTGTTTCGTTTACTGTCATTTGTTTGGGTTGCGTTTTCTTGTGTTCTGTTGAACAGGTTGTTGTGGTCCTGTTCCTGTTCTTTGGGCTTGTAAAATAAATGCCCTTCCTTTACATTCGCTCTCTCCTGCGCCTGACTCCACACCCACCTCTCATTGGGGAGAACCTGAGATTGACGGTATACCAGTAGAGGTATATCAGACCTTTTTTTTATGTACTCAAAAGATCCATTATTAGCATGTTTGAATTACTCTTATACAAATGGTAGACTTCCAGGTACTCAACAAGAAGGTCTGATTTCATTACTACTGTAACAGGACTCCTCCGGTGGTAAGTATAAAGATCCAGTCCATTTAAAAAACTGGAGGCCTCTTACATGCTCAATGTTGTGATGCGAAATGCATAGTACATGGACTAAAAAAGGTTTACCAGATATTGTTCATCCTGATCAGACAGGTTTTTTACGTGGACGATATATTGGAGATAATATACGACAATTACTTGAAACAATTTAACATTATGAAACATCAAAGATACCAGACCTGGTCTTCATAGCAGATTTTGAAAAGGCGTTTGATAAAGTATGACTATAATTTAAATATAAATGCCTGGATTACTTTAATTTAGGTGATTCTCTTATACAACGGCTTAAAGTTATGTACAGCAACCTCAGGTGTAAATAATGGTTACTTCTCAAAGTATTGAGCTTTTTCTATTTATTATGGGAATTGAAATGCTAGCTATAAAAATGAAATCCAACATGAACATCAATGTTCCCCTAGAAATCCAGGGGATAAAAACAAAAGTGTCAATCTTAAATCCGCAATCTGGACCCCTGCAGAGTCTCATTGAAGACCTTGATCACTTTTCTTGCCTCTTTTTATTAAAACCTAATTATGACAAGTGTACCATATTATGTATTGGGTCGTTAAAGTGTCTACGCTACTTTGTAGTTTACCAATAAAATGGGCGGATGGTGAAGTAGGCATACTTGGTATTCCTATCTCCCAAAATATTAATGAACTTACCACAAATTTCAATAGAAAGTCTGCAAAAATAGACAAGATTCTGCAAACATGGAGAGGTAAATACTTGTCTATGTAAAAATCACATTGATTAACTCGTTGGTCCTATCACAGTTTACTTACTTACTAATGGCGCTGCCTACTCCAGGTGACTTGTTTTTTAAATCGTATGAGCAAAAGATATTTCATTTTATTTGGAATGTTAAACCACACAAAGTTAAACGTGCCTATTTATATAACGAATATGAGTTTGGGGGGGATAAAATGATTAAATATTAAAGCTTTAAACCTCTCACTAAAAGCTTCACTCACACAGAAGTTATACTTAAACCCAAAATGGTTCTCCAGTAGATGATTAATTAAGGCTCATCCTTTGTTCAAACACGGCCTTCATACAGATTACAACTTCTCATTCCCGACTAATTGAAAATGTAATTTTGTTTAAAGTATCGGCCTTTAACAAACCATACAAAGCTGGTTACAATTTCAGTTTTATCCTCGAGAGAAGATAGAACAAATGTTATTGTTAAACTCAAATATACTGATGAATAACAAAAATATTCTTTACGGAATAAAAAAAGTGTTTTATATTTATTAATGATATTATGAGTAGAAACAATGGAGTTATGTCACATATGCAGCTATTGAAAATATATGGGAATGTCTGTTCAATCCAAACTTAGAACCAACCGTCTGCAACGTTACCACAAAAATGAGGAAACAAGTGGAAGAGGGAGAAGGTAGGGAACTTGGTTGTCTGCCATATATTAAAGATACAAATTGGCTGAAAATATTTGGCATAAATAGGAAAATATACCACATTAATTTGAGGACAAAAATGAAACTGCTAAATAAATGGGAAGACATTTTCGATGTACCGATTCCAGAGCACATGGTTTATGAACTGATAATAAAAACAACACTTGATTCAACACTGAGTTTTTCAATTTAAATGATTCTAAACATGTTTTTGCCACCAACAGAATGCTATATACAGGACCAGTCAAAAGTTTGGACACACCTATTCATTCCAGGGTTTCTTTATTTTTTACTATTTTCTACATTGTAGAATAATAGTGAAGACAAACTATGAAATAACACATGGAATCATGTGGTAACCAAAAAAAGTGTTAAATCAAAATATATTGTATATTTGAGATTCTTCAAATAGCCACCCTTTGCCTTGATGACAGCTTTGCACACTATTAGCATTCTCTCAACCAGCTTCCCCTGGAATGCTTTTCCAACAGTCTTGAAGGAGTTCCCACATGCTGAGCACTTGTTGGCTGCTTTTACTTCACTCTGCGGTCCAACTTATTCCAAACCATCTCAATTGGGTTGCGGTCAGGTGATTGTGGAGGCCAGGTAATCTAATGCAGCACTCTAACACTATCCTTCTTGGTCAAAACAAAAGATGGGATTGCGTATCGCTGCAGAATGCTATGGTAGCCATGCTGGTTAAGTGTGCCTTGGTTTTCTAAATAAATCACTGACAGTGTCATCAGCAAAGCACCCACACCATCACACCTCCTCCTCCATGCTTCACAGTGGGAACCACACATGTGGAGATCATCTCTTCACCTACTCTGCATCTCACAGAAACGGCAGTTGGAACCAAAAAGCTCAAATTTGGACTTATCAGACCAAAATATATATCTGTTGCTCGTGTTTCTTGCCCCAAGCAAGTCTCTTCTTATTGGTGTCCTTTGGTAGTGGTTTCTTTGCAGCAATTCTACCATGAAGGCCTGATTCACAGTCTCCTCTGAACAGTTGATGTTGAGATGTGTATGTTACTTGAAATGTGAAGCATTTATTTGGGCTGGTAACTCTAATGAACTTATCCTCTGCAGCAGAGGTAACTCTGGGTCTTCCTTTCCTGTGGCGGTTCTCCTGAGAGCCAGTTTCATCATAGCTCTTGATGGTTTTTGCGACTGCACATGAAGAAACTTTCAAAGTTCTTTATGTTCCACATTGACTGACCTTCATGTCTTAAAGTAATGATGGACTGTCGTTTCTCTTTGATAATTTGAGCTATTCTTGCCATAATCTGGACTTGGTCTTTTACCAAATACAAATCTTCTGTATACCACCCCTACCTTGTCACAACACAACTGATTGGCTCAAACACACTAAGAAGGAAAGAAATTCCACAAATTAACTTTTAACAAGGCACACCTGTTAATTGAAATGGATTCCAGGTGACTACCTCATGAAGCTGGTTGAGAGAATGCCAAGAGTGTGCAAAGCTGTCATCAAGGCAAAGGGTGGCTACTCTGAAGAATCTCAAATATAAAATATATTTTTGGTTATTACATGATTCCATGTGTTATTTCATAGTGTCATAGTCTTCTCTATTATTCTACAATGTAGAAAATAGTAAAAATAAAGGAAAACCCTTGAATGAGTAGGTGTGTCCAAACGTTTGACTAGTACTGTATATCCAACTCATGCAGCCTCATCCTTGTTGATGTAAAAAGCCTCCTATTATCCGCCAGCTCCTTGGTCTACTACGTACTGTATACGTAGTAGAAGAGCTGTAATCTGAAGAGGGGAGGTGGTGGATGGGGTAATAGAAGTAATATGAAGTGTTTTTGGAACACTCAACGTGTTTACATGTGAAATCCATGTGGTTTTTCCGTAAGGGTCATCATGATATGCAGAGAAATCCCACCAACACACACGCTATTTTAAATCAAAAATGTTCTCAGTAAAGCAGTGGACAGTAATGTAGACAGTAAATGCGCACATGCAGTAATTAGTATACATTCTCAGCCAGGTACAGTAAGATGGGAGTCAGAAAACACTGAGGGAATCATTGAGAAGGCCTATTTACTGAGACTTCCTGTTGTGGAATTACTACTAGAGCTGCATGGATAAACAGGACGCGTCTGTCTCCATGGTACCACAGTCTACACGGCCAGACTGAGATGGCAGTTTTATAACACAGAGAGGAAAACAGCCACAGAGGTGTCAGACACGACAAAACGCACACAGCATGCACACACACACAGCAGACATACACAGTTCAACATGTTGAGTGTTCTGAAAAGCCAGAGACAACATAAGCACCGATCACTTCTGGTGTAGTGACTGCATTTCATCACTCAACTCTTTTTGGTGGTAAACTTTGCCAAATCCTTCAGGCTACTTCCTGGGACCGGAGGCAAAAAAGGGCGAATTCCCAATCAGTGTGTTTTTCCAAAGCTCTAGTCTGGCCTGCATGGTTCTGGTGGTGGGAAGGAAGAACATTGAGCGTTCAGTTCCCAAACTCAGTCCAGCCCACACTGCACACTTGACCGAGTCAGAGAATAGAGACTACACACGTCTGCTACAATACAACCACCGTGGCTCTGCATCAGTTTGATGGACATGGCCTTGATGATGGAAGAATAAAGGGCTCGACCTTTGACATGATAAGAGATGCAGTGTAGTGAACAGAAACATATTCAGTTGATGAATTAGAAATGAGGTGGAAGTATCTGGAGATAGCACACTGAAAATGCTCAAGAATGAAAATTTGGTTTAAGTCATTTCACACTGGCAATCTACTCCGATTTCAGAGCACTCTGGTTTGAGAGTGCCAGAGCGCCCCAAAAAATTGAGGAATTTACAAACATCCTAAACTCAGTTGTTATGACAGGTGTGGGTAAACATCGGCTGAAAAACTTCATGAAATTGTTACACAGTTAATAACTAACCAAGATCTTTACTCTGCTAGGGCGAGTAAAATGTTTAGAGTGACGTGTTCTCTCATTTGTGCCTGGAAGTAGCTAGCAAGCTAGCCAACTTTAGGCTGTTCGCTTGGGTGCTTGGCTGCCATTGTCAGAACGGTCAGAACGCTCGTGTCAGCTGTACTCCTCGGCCAGTGTTCAGTGTACACTCTGAACACTCAATTTACAAACAAACAATATGACAACGCTCAGAATTTGTGAATGCCCAGAGTGCACTTTGACACTTTAGAGTGAATTTACAAATGCACACTTAAGCGGCCAACAAACCGAATCTAGAATGCAGAAACTATGACGTTGCAAAGCCGTCATGCTAGGATATGCAAATAAGAGGACGCTTTTGAATAAACAACAACAAACAAAGCATTCTTATTTACATATTTTTTTTTCTCTCTTCCAGACATCCTCATTGTGAGAGACTTACGGTTAGTCGTGTCAGATCATAATTCACTATGTCACATGATTTTGGGAGAGTGAGAGAGAGAGAGAGAGAGAGAGCAGGGAGCAAGTGGGAGAGCAGGCGAGAGAGTGTGTTCCATGGCTTGGCTGCGTAACTAAACAGAACTTGATTTAAATGGCATTCATTCCATGGGCTGTGTACAAAGTCAAGTTACCCTAGGTTAAACTCTGCTCTGAGTTAGCCTTCACCCCTCTCTCCCTCTCTCCCTCTCTCCCTCTCTGTCTGTCTGTCTGTCTGTCTGTCTGTCTGTCTGTCTGTCTGTCTGTCTGTCTGTCTGTCTGTCTGCGTAATCGTGCGTACATGTGTGAAGGGAAAACCTCTCTAGGTGGTCCGAAACAGGATTTGTTCCCTAGTCTCCTGGTAGTAATTCAACAACCACTTCCCACTATGTTGTTCACTCTTGCGTTGTCATAATCACCTTCATCACCAGCACACGGCTTCCTACAGGATGTATGCAAAAGCAAACTCAGATAGACCACAGTATCACAACACACACAAACTCCTCACAGATACGTGCTCACATGAACAGACAAGCACAAGTGTATACTAACTATCCCTGTCACGTGTCAGACACACACACACACACACGCGCACACGCACACACACACACACATCTGACTGTGTGGTTCTTTCCACTTCCACATGCACTGACTGGCTGTACAGTACTTTCCACAGGAAACCTTGGTTCTTAAAAGGTGGGTTCTGGTCTGGCTGGAGTCTCAACAGGTCAGTACTGCTGCTGTGGCTATGGAGAAACTCCTTAACCATGAGACCTGCAGCCAGAACCCAATGCTGCTGCTGTGGTTGAACCTGTACTACCCCGGAGCCCAGTGGCCCTACATCCAAAATATATAGATATATATATATATAGATATCTGCAGCCAGAGGCCTGAGGAACCACAGAACCAGTCTCAGCAAAGGCTGCCTGCTACTGAACTGGCTGGGTTGGACCCATGCGCGTCTTGCCTGCGGCCCCCCCTCTCTCTGCTTCCCCACAACAACAATCTACAATTTCACCATGACTCCTGGTCAGAGTCACGTGAAAGAGTCATGTGTGGCAGGGTATCCCTGCAATGCAAATCCATTCAAAACAGAAATAACTCTTCATAAGCAATATTGGCTTTGTAGAGCATACTGTGTTTGCACGATGTAAACATAAGCAGTTGCAAAGCGGTGTCGGAGAGAATAACTGTCAGGCGCTTGGATAGACATGGAGGGTGACATAAAACATTTGCGAGGCACAGTGGAACAGTAGAGCGCTAGTACAAATCCTGCTGGGAGTGTTTAGTTGCGTTATCAGCGGGCTACATTAAGGAAATTGCATTACATCAGGGACAGTACTGGAGGTGAGCTTTAGGTAACAGCAGCACAGCTGAATCTGGATAGACCAGTAGTCCAGAACTGCCTACTATATAGACTCACACCACAACAGTGTAAACTAACCAAATGCCACACACTCGAGCTATATTATTCACTCACTCCCTCCCTCACACACACAAATATTCCTAATCCACTTCAGAGATATAGCTAGAGACTGTATCGGGGGGGAAGACGAAAGACAGGGAGAAGGACAGAAAGGCAGGTAAATGATGAGAGAGAGAGGGAGAACGAGAGATGCAGAGACAGAGAGAGAGAGAGAGATGGGAAGGCAGAGAGGTACAGTATATCATCGGTCTGACCTGTGAGTGTGGCTGGAGGCATGGAGTCCCTTGACGACGTCTTCGCTAAAGTCAAAGTGGGCCCTGCTTCTGTGACAGGGCGACCGCCGATACATAGCCCCAACAGCCCAGTTACCCAGCACCATCAAACCCACGCCTCACATACAACACACAACTCACGTATCAACACACACACACCAAATCACCATCATACACACATCAATCACACAACACTGACTGTATAAAGTAACCAACTTCCACTGTCACAAATGCAACATTCAAGCATACACCATAAACAACCAAAAATAATCATCAACTAACCCATCAACTACCATCAAACACACTGCAGCAGTGAGGTCAATGTCAAAATCCAACACTTAGTCGTGACTCTCCTCTCTTGTTCTCTCTCTCTCTCTCTCTCTCTTTCACACTCTGTGAGTCCAGCTAGCACTTCCTCCCCCTGGTGAGTGAGGAGCTGTGCTCTCTCTGACAACAGAGGGCAAACACTATGACCTGGAGCGGATTCTCTGGAAAGGACTCACTACTATCACCCTGACACGCAGGACAAGATGGGGGAATAGAGTTGTGTATCCCACTGGGTTTCTGTGTAATACATGTCCACCCTGCCACACATGTCTAGAGAGAATAATATCCATTACTAGCCATTATCTGCCATGCTCCACTAGATACATAGGCAAACCGTTTCTAGTGTACATAGCAATAGCATATATACTGCACTGCACATATCGGAAGAGCACATGTCTAGACCTGTAATCCACGCATCTAGCTTGCTACATGTAATTAATGCACTAGCACGTGCTGTGTCGTGCCTTTTAGTACGAGCTTAAACTGCATGAGCTATGCCATCCATGCATGCACCAGGACATGCCTTTCACTGTATATTCACCAGCCATCAGTACTACCTTTAAAAGCTCTAGTGTGCATCTCATTACATGCTTATGCATATGCTATGCCACCAATATATGCACCGTATTCATAAGCTATGCCACCAGTATACCTTGACTGTCCCCGTGTGTATCTGTGTATGTCAGTGTGACAGAGGAAGGGGCAGCTGGGGCATTTTTCCTGGCACATTGGAGGGGATGCCCAAGAGTATGGCCCCAGCCCCTGCTAATACAAGGCTCTTTCAGCCAAACTGAGAGCTAGGAAGGCAACTGAAACAAGACTGAAAATCCATGTTCATAGAGGCGATTACGCACTGTTAGAAACTGTGTGGATTTGTTGTAATATCAATCATCCACTGGGTGTTCTCTAGAGTGGCAATAAAACGCATTGATTAGCCAAACTAGACATGGAATAGAACTGTGAAAGACAGAGACAGACAGACAGACAGACAGACAGACAGACAGACAGACAGACAGACAGACAGACAGACAGACAGACAGACAGACAGACAGTGTCAGAGAGAGAGTGAGAGAGAGGTTGTGAGAGAGAGTGTCAGAGAGAGAGAGTGTACTGAACTGGACTGGACTTGACTGGACTGGATTGAATTTGTACAAGATTGTCGTGAGAGAGAAGTCAATAGGAAAGTAACAAGTGGTTATGGGGTGTTAAGGGGCATACCCCACATCTGGCACTTTAATGTCACCGCCTGTCAATACTCATGCTGGATGGACGGCCTGCTAATGGCAGGGTAAGGTCAAGGGTCACGGAACTCTGAGCTCCTCTGACTCATCAATCAACAGAAGACTGACATGTGTTCCCTCTCTCATCATCCTCTTCTCTCTCTCTCGTTCCCTCCCTCTCCTCACAGAAAGCACTGAGACGTTCTGAACTGGTGAATCACAAGGGGACCACACTGTGTGAGAGAGACACTGCCTCAATTCTGAGAATCCACTGAGAATCGGAAGGTTCTCACACTCAATTTAACATGAATGGCATTTCTTAGAATGACAAGGGACATGTCGTGAATGATGATGACTGAGAGTTTTTCATTATGACAGTGAAGCTCATCGTGGTTCACTACATCATCATGCAGTCAAGTGGATTGATTATACGTGGGTTGATTATGTGGTCCTGTACCCTGCTTTCTAAGAAATGATCATGAATTATCATGAGATGGACGGAGGGAAGAGGACAAGAGGTTAGAGTGCACATGAAGTGAGAGAAAGAGCAGGTTCCTGGATATTAAGAAAGGTGTCCAGCAGGGGTCGATTCTGAGTCCTGTACTTTTTATTGTTCACATGAACGATATTGACTTGTCTGTCAAAATAAATGTAACCTACACTTGTATGCCGATGATACTGTTGTGTATGCTATTGCCCCCACAGCTGACCAGGCCCTATCTGAACTACAATCTGCCTTTATTGTATTACATAAACACTTTACTGACCTGCAATTAATATCGAATGCAGGTAAAACTAAGTATTTCTTGTTCTATAGAGCGCATACAAATAACTGATGATTTATGCATGTGTACTTTGGATGGTGTTCATATTGATCGTGTCCCTGCTTACAAATATATGGGCATCTGGAAAGATGAAAAGCTGCCTTTTTAAAATCATATTGATGTTGAGGTTTAAGAAGCTGAGAATGAAAGTGTGCCTCTTCTATATAAATAGTTCCTGCCTCTCGCTAAATAGTAGGACGCAGATTCAGATTCAGTCAACGTTCCCATCGGGCCTAGACGATGGCGACATCCTCTATCCGAACGCAGCTGCTACTTCATGAAAGACGGTAGATGCAGGTTATCATAGCGCACTGTGTTTTATTACAGGCGACCACTTTAGTGGTCATCACTGCATTCTCTACCAGAAAGTTGGTTGGCCCTCTTTGATGACACATAGGTTGATTAATTTATAAAGCCCTTTTACAAAAAGTTCCACTGTCCCTAACACACTTACTCAACTTCAGCCATACTAGTTACCACACCCGGTCTCGGGGATGGCTAACTCTGGAAATTCCTTTGGTCTCTACGGCGTTAATAAAATCAGCTTTAAGTGTTTCTTGCACTTTATTTGTGGAACAATCTTCAACATGTTCTTAAATGTGATGTTTTGGTGCCTGTAGGGTGATTCAGAAAGCTGACTGAGGACCGACTTCCGATAAATGTGTTTTGTTTTTTATGACCCTGTTTTTCTTTCTGCTGGCATTTTGCATTTATATTTTGATGTGTGGATTTCTTTGTAATTCCTCTCATTCAGGGCTCATCTGTATAAGAGACTTTGGTCTCAGTATGACTCCCTGATAAAAGAGAGAGAAGGAGAACGGGTGCTACAGTGAGAACGAGAGAGAGGGGGATGATGTAGTTGTTTATAGGTAGAGAGAGACAGAGGGCACAAGGTGGGGGAGAGAGAGGAGAGCGAGAGAGACCGAAAACGAGAGACAGAGAAAGACAAGGTGGATCTGCAGTCATGTGGAAGTGGAAACGGAGGAAGGTGTCACCTGCAGGGAGTGAGAGGTTGTGTTGACGATGGTTACGGTTCAGTCACATTGTGGTTGACAATGGGGACATTCCTCCCTAATAACCCCCTGAGGGGAACACACAGATGATACACAGCTAGATTCACAGACATTTTCTCCCAGAGAGATGGATAGAGAGGGAGAGGTGGGGTCAGTTAAAGGTCTGTATTCTATAGAATATCCCTATTCATTTCAGTGATCCAACAGGAATAGTGAAGCACACAATTAGAGAAGTATCAGAATATATTCTCAAATTCCTTATATCTTCATCATATCTGAAATTACATAACAGTTCTGTTGAAGTGACACGATTATGGGCAATATATTTCAGTAGGTGTGCTAATATGGCAAGTATGAACAGGAGATTTAAGTAGAACAAATGGATAGAGGAAGTCAAAAGAGCCACGCTCTCTCCACCTCAGCAAAAAAATAAAGTGAAGGGGGACGCATTACCTAACTGTGAACACTAGAGGGCACCAATTTAGTACCAGAGAAAATGGAAGTATTGTCGAACTGTGTCCACTAGATTTACATTGTTATTTAGTCATTTAGCAAACACTCTTATTCAGAGTGACTTACAGTTAGTGCATTCAGGTAGGTGAATTGACAATTTGTTCTTAACTGACTTGCCTAGTTAAATAAAAAATATATATTTCTCCTCAATAAAGTAGCTATTAGCATAGTCAGAGCTAGTTAGGAGGAAAAGAGCCAAGTGTAAGTTCACGGGGGTGAGGCGAGTGAATGTGAGCTTCGACTTGAAGCTAGTGGAGTGTGCGGAAGAGCGGGGTGGGAGAATTTGGGATTGTGTTCTGCAGCCAGGCGGGCTGCAGTTTTTTGGATAAGTTGCAGGGGTTTGATGGCACAAGCGGAGAGCCCAGCGAACAGCGAGTTGCAGTAGTCCAGACGGGAGATGACAAGTGCCTGGATTAGGACCTGCACCGCTTCCTGTGTGAGGTAGGGTTTTACACTACGGATGTTGCAGAGCATGAACCTGCAGGAGCGTGTCACTGCTTTGATGTTTGCAGAGAACGACAAGATGTTGTCAAGGGTCACGCCAAGGTTCTTTGCACTCTGGGAGGGGTGCACCACGGAGTTGTCAACTGTGATGGAGAGGTCTTGGATCTCGCAGGCCTTCCCCGGGAGGAAGAGCCGCTCTGTTTTGTTGATGTTGAGCTTGAGGTGGTGGGCCAACATCCAAGCTGAGATATCTGCCAGGCACGCAGAGATGCGTGTCTCTACCTGGGTGTCAGAAGGGGGAAGGAGAAAAGTAGTTGAGTGTAGGATATGACGGAGCCGAGTGACTTGGTGTAAAGAGAGAAGAGGCCTAGAACTGAGCCCTGGGGGATGCCTGTAGTGAGAGTACATTGTGCAGGCACCAATCTTCCCCACGTCACCTGGCAGGAGTGGCCTGCCAGGTAGAATGCAATTCAAGAGTGTGTAGAACCTGAGACGCCCAGCCCCGAGAGGGTGGAGAGGAGGATCTGATGGTTCACGGTGTCGAAGGCAGTGGATAGATCTAGGAGGAGGAGAACAGGAGAGAGAGTAGCTTCCGTTACACAGAGAAGAGCAGCCTCGGTTGAGTGACCAATCTTGAAGCTTAAGTGGTTAGGGTGAAGAAGATCGTTCTGAGAGAGATAGCGCGAGAGAAAATCAGAGACAGCACACTCCAGTTTAGTCATTTAGCGCTCTATTTTAGTCATTTAGCAGACGCTCGTATCCAAAGCGACTTACAATTAGAAAGATGGCCCTCTAGGTGGCCATCTAACACCACAGTATGTTAGAGTTCTCATTTCCAGACAACTGACAGGCAATGACTCACAGGTAAATTGGGGCTATGGAAATTGGGGGCTGTTGACTGTTTAATACCGCATGCAGATGCAGCATATGCCTGCTGCGTTCGCCTATAACAATTAGGTATTATGTGTCCAATATATACAACTGGCATAAAACTCCACTATAAGCCACTGTCCACAGTCATCAAAAGCAAACTGTCTCTTCCATAATCCAGTCTACCTATTCCTTTTATCTGTGCCAAAGCTCATTTACTAAAATGCCATGATACGTCTTAGTGAGAGTCATAGAATGCAGTGACATTCTATATACATCAAGCGGGGCTGGGGGGGATGTCAGGGGATTTCAGAATTAAAGCCCCTCTGTGGCTGCGTCTGATTCTGACACCTGCATGCCAGGCACAAGGACTCTCCCTCCTGACATAGGCATCAATGGTACACATGCCATGACATGCAATCATCAAATCACTGCTCTCTCTCTCTCTCTTTAAGCTCTCAAGATCAAACACTACCAGGAGTCAGTCCTTGAAAGCTACATTCACACACAGGAGAGAGAAAGAGTGAAGTGGAGGGGTATAGAAAGAGTGATATAGAAAGTCGAGTGAAGGACAATTGTGGAGAGAGAAACAAGAGAGACGAGGTGGGCAATTTGGTGAGCGAGAATTCGATGAGAGGTAGGGGGACGAGGATCGAGGGAAGCAAAGGAAAAGACAAGAAAGATAACAGATATACATGTTGATTGATAGAGAGTGACAGAGATATAGAGATAGAGAACGATTAGTCATGCTCTGAGGGAGGGTTCAGAGGGTTCCTCTTCGGGGCTGGTGCAAGAGCTTCTGACTCCTGTATTACCGGTTCAATGATGTAACCTTTGACCCGCGCCCACCCAATGAAACATTTCACATGGTGCTGACTGCTGAGTACAGAGATGGAGTGTGTGAGAGAGCAATAGAACGGTAGGATAGGAGAAAGCTATAGGTCCATACTGTACATATGCATGCATGGCTAAACATAGGGTTGGTGAATTCCTCAAGAAGGTTTCAAGTGTCACATGCACAGGATACAGCAGGTGTAAAACCGTAGGGTGTTGAGGCATTATTTTTTTTAAATGGCATTCAGCAAGGGAAATATAGTATTCTTTCTAACAAATATATCTGTGTGTATTTCAGAATGTTGTGTATCCCTGGAAATGATTAGAATTCATGTAAACATAACAGTTCTGAAAACATAGCTTGTCCAAAAAAAACTGGTATTGGGTGAGTTGAGCTGCGGAACAGGGTAAGTTAAGCCGCCTACAAACGTCTGTACTGAATTAAATATTACAGCTACCTTTTTAAAACCATCTCTAACTTTATTTCTCAAACACAGTTCAACAATATCATAATCACTTTTAGTCTTCTAATCATTTTAATAATCTTTTAACACAAGCTTAACACCTAACAAACACTTTGTACTTTTTTTAAAAACACTTTAACATAGGTCATATCCTGTTGTTACCTCATATCCCAGTGATAATGCCTTGCATTACACCTGGGAAGAAATCACTTACATTTGCTCAACTTGCCACTGCCTCAACCGTTCGCTCAACTTACCCCATGGCCAATGGTTCAACTTACCCCATGGCCAATGGTTCAACTTACCCCATGGCCAATGGATCAACTTACCCCATGGCCAATGGTTCAACTTACCCCATGGCCAATGGATCAACTTACCCCATAGCCAATGGTTCAACTTACCCCATGGCCAATGGTTCAACTTACCCCATGGCCAATGGATCAACTTACCCCATGGCCAATGGTTCAACTTACCCCATGGCCAATGGATCAACTTACCCCATGGCCAATGGTTCAACTTACCCCATGGCCAATGGTTCAACTTACCCCATGGCCAATGGTTCAACTTACCCCATGGCCAATGGATCAACTTACCCCATGGCCAATGGTTCAACTTACCCCATGGCCAATGGATCAACTTACCCCATGGCCAATGGATCAACTTACCCCATGGCCAATGGATCAACTTACCCCATGGCCAGTGGATCAACTTACCCCATGGCCAATGGATCAACTTACCCCATGGCCAATGGATCAACTTACCCCATGGCCAATGGATCAACTTACCCCATGGCCAATGGATCAACTTACCCCATGGCCAATGGATCAACTTACCCCATGGCCAATGGATCAACTAACCCCAAGGCAAACAAGTTGACTATTAGCCCACACAGCTACAAGAATGCACTTTCATTCCAGGTTTAGGATGTCATATTGAAGATTATAGAGACCCCAACTGTTGTATAGAACAATCTTACAATGATCTACTTTTGTTAAAATACAAGCATCATGAAACCTTTAACACAATACAAGAATTTGACTTGGTGAAGATCTGTTTTTTTGGGACCTAACTTGCTTACCACTTTTTCGATGTGTTTTTTTTCCTTCACAGACTCCATGAAATGCTGACATCTTCCTAAATATTTGGTCAACTGATATATTCTGTGTATGGTTTCCTAAAAACAAAGTTGAGCAACTTACTCATGTGTCTCTCTTTACCCCTCTCTCCTCTACAGTGAAATGCTTACTTGCGAGCTCTTTCCCAACAACGCAGAATTGAAGTAATAATATAGACAAGAAAAACACAAGAAATATGAGAAGAAAAAAACACAAGAATACAAGTTATATACAGGCCAGTGGCAGTACCATTATTACAATGTGCAGGGATACTGAAGTGAATGAGGTGCAGATGTAGGATCTTAATTTGATCACCCTGTTGCAGGAGAACTTTCTGTATTCCAGTTAACTTTAAACTTTCAGTGTATTTGAGGTTTAAAAAAGGCTTCTGAAGTTCGTAATTTCCACTTTGAAATTTCAGACTTTAAAAATGTATCAACCCCTACAAAAATGCCAATTAATTATAATCCACATAATCATTCACATATCATGTTGCTGCGGGATTTATTTTCCTCCTGTAGCAAACTGTCTCAAATTAAGGTCCTACATCTGTACGTATGTACATGCAAACAGGGTTAAAAGTGACTGGAGGCATGATAAATACATTGGTCAAGTTGATGTTCTCACTCTGAGAGCGAGAGGGGAGGGAGGAGGGGAAAGGGGTCAGTTGATCTTAGTTGCACTGACATGGAGGCACAGGGACTGTGGGGGCAATGGAGAGCGGGAAAAGAGAGGTGAAAGGAGAGGGCAATGAGTGTACGAGACAGAGATAGATGAATCTGAGAGAAAGACAGAGAGTGCTATTCCATGTCTTCACAGGTCCGTTGTGTAACTGGTATGGTGTGAGCTCAGTAGGGATGGGCGGTTGGATCTTGAGGGCTCTGTGTTTGACCCACAATGGAGCTTGAGCCCTGCAGACTACTCAGTTGCACTGGATAACAACTCAGTCCACTAACACACTCCGTTCTCCACTAACACACTCAGTTCTCCACTAACACACTGAGGGAGCACTAGCCTGGATGCTAATGCAGTGGATGTTTGGTAAACTAATTGGCATAGCATGGACAAGTTCAAGAGAGTTCAGGGACCTCACCACAGTTAGTTTTTAGATCTGTACATCATGTCGATAGGAAGCAATTTAAATGTGGACTTATTAGCTTTTGGATATAAGAGCAATTGTAGGTAGTTATTGCATAGTATGCCTATTGAAGATAGTTATCTTCGGGTCACTAAGTCTCCAAATCTACAATTAGATGGCACCAAATCTACAATTAGATGGCACCTCCATGCCGAAAGGCACTTTGGAAAGGTTGCCAGAAAAATCCTTTATTGAGAGCAATCAACAAATGTAAAAACCTGGAGTTTTCTAAACGACATTGGCTCTTGGATTGGAACCGGGTGCTATGGTCAGATAACACGAAAATAGAGCTCTTTGGCCATGCAAACCAGTGGTAGGTTTGGCATCGAAAGAAGGATGCATATGCAGAAAAGAACCACATACTGACTGTAAAATGTGGTGGTGGATCTTTGATGCTATGGGGCTGTTTTGCTTCCACTGGTCCTGGGGCTCTTGTTAAGGTCAACAGCAGCTTGAACTCTCCCAAGTACCACAACATTTTAGCTCAAAACCTGTCTGCCTCTGCCAGGAAGCAGAAGCTTGGCCACAAGTGGATCTTCCAGCAAGACAATAACCCCAAGTACACATCAAAATACACACAAAAAATGTGTTAATTGGCCACAGAATGAACATTTTGCAATGGTCATCACCATCTACAGAGTTGAAACCCATTGAAAACCTGTGGTTTGAATTGAAGAGGGCAGTCCATAAGCGCAGACCGAAGGATATCAAGGATCTGGAAAGATTCTGTATGGAGGAATGGTCTATACGACCCCTCTCTATGTGTTCTCCAATCTCATAAAACATTTGAGAAAATATTTATAATATTTATCATATTATATATATATATATCATTTATTTATTATTATTTACATAATTTACATTAGTCAGTCACAAGAGATTAGTGCAACTATAACATTTGGGGGGGAGGGGGGGGGAGAAAGGGACAGATGGACCCAGAAAGAAGAGTGAAGGACAATGTTTATGTGTGTGTCAACGAGAGTATGGCTTCTTGTACTGCATGTGTTTGCATATGAGAGAAGACCAGAGATTGTCTCAGTCCGAGTAGACTATGTGTGACTCACACTTCCATATTTCCTTTTCCTCTCCACACACAGGAGTGCTTTTCCAGGCTAAATAGGTGTTTGTTATAGCAGCCAACAGACAGCAGCACTGCTAATTAAATAGATAGCAACACTAGCCACAAAGCATTGCCATCTAAGAGCATCGGCCAAAGCTAACGAGCATTACCCATAGAAATCATTACGTAGGGTTTCCACCACTTCCGAATTTGCCAGACGACGTTCCGACCCCATTCATTTTCAACGGGAGCGCGTGGAGCAATGAGCAGGGGATTGTAGGAAGGTGAGAGGTGCGAACCCTGCTAGCGGAGCGATAGAAAAAGTTCAGCTTTGCTCTACTTTCTGCAAATTGCAGGCGGCCACCACTAACCGGCCGCCATTAACCAACCAGGTGAGGAGTAGATATTTGCCTGAAAATCTTCCGTTCATAAAACATAGTTCCGCATGTCATTAGTTCAGGGCAAGCACAAACAAACAAATATTTTGTTAGTATACAGAGACACAATCATAAGGTCAGTGGCATGGAGGAGGATTGTAGAGATTGTTGGTGTTGATGGTAGGTGAAGAGAGATTGGCACAACAATGTTTACTTGCGCTGCTAGCGAGCTATGAACATCAAGGAACTTAAACCTCAAAACTGTGATCAAAGGCACCATTTGTGAATTTGTTGAGTAAATTAAATTGTGAAATTTGCCCACCAAAGGATAGAATTCACCAGTAACACTAATTATAACATTGTAAATGATACACTAAGTATGACTTTCCCATGTAATATGCTACCAATTGGATGATGGTATCTTAACATTATGATCTCATATATTATAGCTTATGGCTCTTTCATTATACTGGTGTCATGACATTGATGATTATAGCTCACTCCCTGCAAAATACATAGGCCTACATGCACATGAATGGGTAAAGGAAAATGTGGCTTTGACTTCATTTGAAATTGAGAACATTTAGCTAGCTCATCATTATACAAATGATGTGTGAGTTTAGCTATTTTCTGCTGCAGGTGTACAATGACAAGGGGCACATTGATTGCACATGCCCATTAGGCCAGTTGCACCATCATACTGTAGGACTATGGCCACATTGGTGATGCATACCATTATGATAAGCTGCAAACTGGGTCCACATGGCTCATACCCTGAGACAGAGTGACAATCAAATAAAACCGATTGGAGAGCTCACAACTGGACAAAAATGTAATGTTCACTTGAGAAAGCAACACAGAAACCACAGACAATTAGAGACAGATCCCCCTTCGCGTCTTTTTATTGCAGAGTTGTGATCTGTGTTGAATGAACATTGACCCTAGTTCATCTTGAATAATGTTTTTATGTTGAAACAATTCAATGAACCAACATGAATTAAAATATAACTTCAAAATGTACAAATAATTAACTTGTTTGTGAATGTTAGACATCTTAGTAAGAAGGCTATTATTACTAAAGAATAATTTTGGGTGAACAAAAAAGTCCATACCAGAGGTGACCAACCTTGCTCCCCTCCCTGATCTACTTGGTGAGCACACTTCTATTCCAGACCAGCAATAATACACAGTATTATCAACTCATTAGGTTTGATAAGTTGAATCAGGTGTGTTAGTGCTGGGCTGGAACAGAACCCTGCACACCCAGCATACCTCCAGGAGAAGGATTGGCATGATACAGTTGTAATACGTTTGTAGCCTACATTGTGTACAACTTTTGCTAACATACAGTAAGTACACATACAACCCATGGCATACAAGCATGTGCCAGCAGTCTCTTGGGACATTTACTGGGACCTTTTCATCTGCAGACAGGCGTTTCGCAGCTCTCCATATCTGAGGACAGACATCACAAAGAAACAGGCTTCATTTGATTAGTTAGACAGCCCTGACTATTATCTCTCTGTCTGTCTTCATAGTGTTTCTCTCTAGGGACTGAAACTGGAGAATATTTTCCCATCTTAACTAGTACACCTACTCTCTTTTCTGCTGTCTCTTTTCTGACAGCTGGAGCTGAACATTATTTCACCCACTCCCATTGCTGTTTTCTACAAAGGCATTTGGAGCACGAGTTTTTCATTTGCAATGACAAATAGGCCCACATCAAGGTAACAAGCTGCTATGAAGCTAACTAGCTGATATTTCAGCTGATATTTCAATTACCTATAGTATGTAATGTTGCCTAGCTAGCTAGCTAACAAGCAGCTCATTAGCCTACACACAGCTAGCTAATAATACATAGTTTTTTAACATTTAAAAAATGTATTTACTTACTGACTTGAATAGGTTCACGCCTACGCCCACGAAGCGGCCAATCTTTAGGAGTGGAGAGTTGTCAGACAGAGAAACCGCTTTTAGACTGTAGTTGAGACATACAATGTGAAGAGGATAATGCTTTGGTGGCAGGCAGAGCAAACAAGAAAGACGGCTCTCCGACAAAGAGCACAAGACTAATGCACATTGTGTACCAACACATTCATTCCCACTCCTGAAGTAAGAGGCACCTGCCCAGCCCAGCCCTACATACCCGATCCAGGAGTGGTAGAGGTAGCAGGGAGAGATTGGCCTGGAGGGCAGTGCCAGGCTGGACATCATCACACTATAGCTGATTGGCTGTTGGAAAGAAATGACTTCCTCTGTCCAAGGAAGAGCCAAAAACTTTTATACGGAGTGCTCAGGTTATAGCATCTCACTATAGTAGTACAGTACGGCCCAATGATGAGTAGATATTCACTGTAAAGAGATTCAGTGCTGTAAGATCTTCTCCTTTAGAAGGACTTTTCCACCGGAGGTCTGACGATCTGTCTCCTGTCCAATGCGTGCTACTTGTAAGCTAGTATCTCTGTTTCTTCTTTCTCCTTCTCCTGTTTGTCTGGCTGGGTGTGTGTTTGTATATATTTGTATTCAGGACCGGCTCTAGCCTTTTGGGGGCCCTAAGCGGGATTTGGTTGTGGGGCCCCCACATCGTTGCAAAATATTTTAATAATCCCCCTCTCGACAAAGAGAAAATAAGATGTACATTTTAAAGTTCATTTCCTGCACTTCTATTTTGCCATGGGAGGACAGAACATTTAGCAATTTTCGACATTTTAAATGTTGAAAAATTCATGTAAAATCTTGTGAGATGAAAATGGACAAACTAAAGGGTGTGCAATATAGAAAAGAAGGAGGTCAAAAGGGGGGTGAGTGTAACGGATGTGAAACGGCTAGCTAGTTAGCGGTGGTGCGCACTAAATAGCGTTTCAATCGGTGACGTCACTTGCTCTGAGACCTTGAAGTAGTGGTTCCCCTTGCTCTGCAAGGGCCGCAGCTTTTGTGGAGCGATGGGTAACGATGCTTTGTGGGTAACTGTTGTTGATGTGTGCAGAGGGTCCCTGGTTCGCGCCCGGGTATGGGCGAGGGGACGGTCTAAAGTTATACTGTTACACTAGCTAGCTGGCTAACGGGAGTGTTTTTCTAGGAGTTCTGTTTGTTGAGGTCTACTAAGCTAACTAGTAGTTAACAACCCCATCTAGCTAGTGTGAGGGTTAAAAAATATGCTTGGCCTATCATGAGGGTGTCTGTGTGTGTTGGAACATTTTGCAACATATGGTGTGACTTGCGGAAAGGCTATGGCTAAACTTGGGTGTAGGCTGTTATCATGAGTTATGGGGGACACATACAGAGCATAGTGTTGCAAAAACAAACTGTCTTTTGTTAGACATTAACAAGAACCAGATGTGTGATAACGGTATCTAGGGTATGAGCGCATAGATATTCTGCCCAGCAACAGCTATACCTACCAACTGGAGCGCCTGGGGGGCTGGGACCAGCCTGTGCGCCAACGATAGGCTGAGTGAGTTTAAACCACGCTCAGCCTCTACTCTGACAGGCCAGCTCAGAAGCAGGAACTACTTCTGTCAGAGTATTTAAGAATAAACTATTAGGGTGTTGGCTAGTTCTCTGTTCTGCCCTGCGTGGTGTTACAGCGAACCCGTATATACGAAAATTGCATTTACCATTTATTGCTTAGCTAATAAAAGTACATAGTATACAATCGGTGACTCAGTGTCATAACTTGTTCTGATACCAGATTCGAATTGACGCAACCTTAACAGTAGCTAGCTAGAGTTCTCCATTGGTGGGATTAGTTATAAAAAAAATTGTCCTCTCTGCTAGTGGTGGTTTGTTCTCTGTTGTATAGCTAACTAGCTAGCTAACTACTGTAGCTGGCTAACATTCATCATGCAGCTGTATCATAGCCAGCCAGGGGTAGGCAAGCCACTTTAAGCAGAGAAAAGCCCTTAACTAACTGTGGTTGCTGGGTAGCTAGAGTTACATGAATCACATTTCTCTACACTTATTTGGCATATGGCTCCTGTATTTTGTCCCAGTGTAGCTAACAACGCTTGTCAAAATGGATTTCATACATAGCTTGTTAGCTAGCGATGGAATTCATGTATGACTTCATGTTTAGCTCATTTGCTCCTGTTGAACTTGATTTACATGAATGTGTGTTAAGTGACATCTTGTGGTTGGGTGACAGTATTGCACTCCTTGGCTTTAGCCATTCAATAGTTGCATTTTCTCAGACTGTTTTGTGAGGTGTGAGAGTCCTAACAACTAACACACCTGCTATGTTATGTGCTTGTCATTACCCACAGAATAAAACAAATTGAATAAGCTACATTATCATGTGCTTCCTAGGCAGTTACACCAGCAAAAGGACACACAAAATTGAGGAAACAGGCACAGTGGGTTAAGTTACATGATCATGTTAAGTCTCTCATTCCCTTCCTCATGTTTCCTCATGTCTTATGTTCCCTTTCTTTTGTTCAGTAACATAAGGTAAGTTATTCAACTGATAATAGTGTTGACTAAGCACAAACAGGTTAGGTAAGTTTTGACATGAACTTGTAATGTATTCTTTTCGTTAATTTTCTTTTGTCAGATTTAGCTAAATGCTGAATACAGTGTTATAAATGTGTTTTTATGTCACTCCTGCTCCCTCCCTCCAGCGCTCAACGTCGCCGGTCTAGGAAACCCACATTTTGCACACCTGGCAACCTTGATTGCGCACACCTGCTCCCCATCGTTAAGCACACATGGACCTTATCACCACCCTGATTAATCTCCCATCATATAGCCCAGTCATTAGGCAGTATTGATTTTGCTTAGATTCAGTATGCTGCTCCTGTTTAGTATTTTTGTAATGTTTATTATTATTAAACTAACCATCTGCACCTGCTTCCTGTCTACGTTACAGAAAACTGCCTCTGAAATTGAGGAAGCAGCAGAATATTACACCATCTTCCAGACGGTCGAGGAACAGGGTCATCTACTCCACCAACACCACGACCAGCTGGCTCTACTGGGTACGACCATGAAGGACGTTGTCCGTGTCTTCCACCGCCTCGACACCACTAGCGAGGTTCTCCATACCTCTGACAGAGGGCATCCTACCACGGGTCGTCACAGTGAGCCAGTCCCCCAGCTGTCCGCCCAGGTCATCGATGTCTGACTGTCCATTCTGGAGAAGACAGCACTCCATCGAAATGCCGTGGCTTCCTACTCCAGTGCTCCCTCTATTTTCTCTATCAGACGGGAGCCGAGTACGCCCTCACCTTTCGGACTGTGGCAGCCTCCAGCGGATGGAATGAGCCAGCGCTCCGCACTCTATTCGGTAGTGGACTGCGTGAAGAGGTCCAGATGGAGCTGGCATGTCGGGATGACAACGGGATGGCAACATAACCTTGGACTCTCTCAGTGCGATGGCCATCCGTATGGATAAACTTCTTCGGGAGAGCTGGTGTCCACCACCCCACTGAAAAATGGCGGTAGGGGCCACACCGGCAGAGCCGGAGACAGCTGAGGCTCTGTCCCTATTGCGGCCAGGAGGTACACCAGCTTCTGTGTGTCCCAACCCGGGGTCCACTAGAGCAGAGGGGCAGCCCCGTGACCTTCCGTCTCCCAGTGTTGGTGTGACTATTCCATTATTCCATTATCATTGTTCTCCGCCAAACCCTTTCTGGTTCCCATTTCACTGGCTGGCTGTCCCTGAAGTGTTGTTTCCATAGCTCTAGTGGACTATGGTGCCATGGGGGGATCGATCAGGCCCTCTCCTCCTCTCTGAACTTAACTTCATACCCGCTCTCCTCTCCTTTTCCTGTCCAAGCCCTGGATATGCAAACATTGGGATCTGGCACCAGGAAAGCCTTCCCTTCCTCATCACCACATCCGTACACACTGCACCCATACACACCCACCTGGGGACCAGAATGCTGGAGGATCTACTTTCCCACTTCCACATCGGTGGTGGGCCCTGTGAGTGTCCTCCAGCCCTTCAATCTGTCCTCCCGTGTCATTGGTCCTGTGTGTTGAGACGTACATGTGTACATCCACCAGGATCTGGAGAGGAAACGTGCCCCTGCCATCCAGAGCGCATCTATGTCGCCACGGGGGTGAGAGATTGGCTGTTGACTTGGGTACATACATCCCTCACTGCTGGACACCCAGGTATCACCTGCACCATCCAATCCCTTTCCGATAAATACTGGTGGCCCACTTTGGCGCAGGACGTCGCATACTATGTCAACTCATGTTCGGTATGTACTCAATCCAAATCTCCCCGGCATGCTCCAGCAGGGAAACTACTTCCCCTTCCCGTGCCTCAGCGGCCTTGGTCACATCTGTCCATAGACTTTGTAATGGGGCTCCCCCTTTCTGATGGTTTCACCACTTTTTTGGTTGTTGTTGACAGATTCTTTAAATCCTGCCGTTTTATCCCTCTCTCTGGTCTACCTACCGCTCTCCATCTCACTGAGGCACTATTCCAGCAGGTCTTCCGGCACTATGGCCTTACGGGGGACATCGTTTCCAACCGTGGTACCCAATTCATGTTGCGGTTCTGGAAAGCCTTTATGGAGAAATGGGGGGTGGGGGGGGGGGGGCACTGTCAGCCTCACATCCTGGTACCGGCCTCAGTCTAATGGGCAGGTGGAGAAGACCAACCAGGAGCTGGGGAGGTTCCTAAGGAGTCACTGCCAGGACAGGCAGGTGGAATGGGCCTGGTTCCTTCCCTGAGCATAATACACCCAGAACTCTCTTTGTCACTCCTCCCCTGGGAAGACTCTCTTCGTGTGTCCGGGGATATCAGCCGGCCCTGGCTCCGTAGACTCGGAGGCAGACCGAAGTTCCTGCAGTGGACAAGAGATTCCGTCCTCCGTCAGAAGGATCAGGCGGACTGCCATCACAGTGAAGCTCCTGTGTTCCATCCTGGTGATCACGTTTGGCTCTCCACCAGGTACCATCCGCTCCGCCTGTCCTGCCGGAAGCTGAGTCCCCATTTTGTGGGGCCATTCAAGGTCCTCCGGAGGGTCAAAAGGAGTAACCTATAGATTAGAACTCCCTACAAACTACCGGAGCTCACCCTACTTTCATGTTTCCCTCAGGCCGGTGGTGGGTCGGCTGTTAGGTCCCTCCTGGACTCCTGTCGTCGCGGGGACCTGATGAACTGGGACCTGATGTACCTGATGGACTGGGAGGGGTATGGTCCTGAGGAGTGCTCTTGGGTCCCAGTGGCGGACATCCTGGACCCCTACATCATCCAGGATTTACACCTCCGCTGTCCGGACCGGCCCGCTCTTTGATCTCGGGGCCGTCCTTCTGGCCAGCGTCGTCCTGCGGCTGGAGCCGCGGTGGCATTAAGGGTACTCATGCCTACTCCTGCTTCCCCCTAAATTAAATTGTATTGGTCACATACACATGGTTAGCAGATGTAGCGAAATGCTTGTACTTCTAGTTTCGACAGTGCAGTAATATCTAACAAGTAATCTAAAAATGTCCTAACAACTACCTAATACACACAAGCTTCCTGCCATCCAGGACCTCTATACTAGGCAGTGTCAGAGGAAGGCCCTAAAAATTGTCAAGGACTCCAGCCACTCTAGTTATACACTGTTCTCTCTGCTACCGCACAGCAAGCCGTACCGGAGCACCCAGTCTAGGTCCAAGAGGCTTCTAAACAGCTTCTACCCCCAAGCCTTAAGACTCCTGAACACCAATTTAAAAGGCTACCCAGACTTTTTGCATTGCCCCCCCCCCCCTCTTTTACACGCTGCTACTCTGTTATCTATGTATAGTCACTTTAATAACTCTACCTACATGTACATATTGCCTCAACTGACCGGAGCCCCCACACATTGACTCTGTACCGGTAACCCCCTGTATATAGACACGCTATTGTTATTTTACTGCTGCTCTTTAGTTACTTGTTACTTATTTCTTATCCGTATTTTTTCAAACTGCATTGTTGGTTAGGGGCTCGTAAATAAGCATTTCACTGTAAGGTCTACACACCTGTTGTATTCGGCGCATGTGACTAATACAATTTGATTTGAAATCTAAAGGGGTGAATGAGAATATGTAATATGTACATATAAATATATGGATGAGCGATGGCCCAACGGCATAGGATGGGTGCAAAAGATGGTATGAGTTCAGGGGCAGAACGATAGATTGCTGTAGCTGTCATGGCGGGCAGGTAGGTTGCCCCTGGTAATGCGTTGTGCAGACTGCACCACCCTCTGGAGAGCCTTGCGGTTGAGGCCGGTGCAGTTGCTGTACAAAGCTATTGTGTGCACGCTTTTGCTACAGCCCATCACTAACACATTCAAAGGTCTTTAGTCTGGTCTATGATTTGCTGAATCAAGTGTGTTACTGTAGGGCTGGAACGAAAAACCTACACATCGAGTTGCTTTCCAAGATCAGAGTTGGATACCCCAGAGATGGTCAAAGCATTTGACACATCATGTATCACAGATGTGTACAAATGTGTTAATTGAGACTGACACAAGGTGGTCCGTTTCTTGGTGTGTCCAACTGTGTGGAAGTGTTGATGTGGTCCGTATTGGACCTGGGCACGTTTGGATACTCATGCTGTGTTGTAACGTGTGTCAAGACTTGTCCAATCTTGATACAGGGGTCCTTAACGAGGACCCCATGACTAGTGGAAGCAAAATAGTCCCATAACATCGAAGATCCACCACCATATTTTACAGTAGGGATGAGGTATTTTCTGCATATGCATTGTTCTTTCAAAGGCCAAACCCACCGCTAGTGTGCATGGCCGAGGACCTCTATTTTTGTGTCATACTGCAATTGCACCGGTTACAAGTGCCAATACCGTTTAGCAAACTCCCGGTGGTGCTATGGTCAGATACCATGAAAATAGAGGTCTTTAGCCACGCACACCAATGGTGGGTTTGGCCTTCGAAAGAACCATGCATATGCAACAAATACCTAATAACAATTGGACCAAATGATCAGGAAATTCACCAGAAACACTATTTAAATAATCTCCGGGGGGGGGGGCATTGACCCTGACCCCCCGAAACATGCAACACAAATTAACGCCCTTGAGCAGGTCCATGCTAGCTTTACACTTCAGGGAGTCACAGTAAAATTACATCACCATAACCTCTCTCCCTGCCCAGAGAGAGAGAGAAAGGGAGAGAGGGGGAGATGGAGGGAGGGAGAGAAAAGGGGGAAAAAGATTCAGGGAGAAATGGGGTTTCCATGACAACCAAGTACAGGTTTAGTGACACCGAGCCCATTGGTGATCTGGGTGTTATCAGAGGAAGCAGCGGGCCTCGAGGCTCAGAGACACACCACATTGGTCTGCGGACCTTAAAAAGGCGGACCTTAAAAAGGCGGACCTTAAAAAGGGGGGTCTGCTGCCTGCCAGTTGCCCATCTCTGGTCTAGTTAATAACAGCCTGACTCCAGCTGAAGCATGCCGTATGAAGAGTGGGTGTATTTGGGGTAGCTATGCGTCACTGGCCTCATCTCCCTGCCAATTTAGCCTGTCCCCTTTATCCTGCCAATTAGTAAGACATTCTGGAGCCAATCAACCCCCCCCCCCACACACACACACTAGAATCTGTCTGTTGTGTTCGGAAGGGCTGCCTCAGTACAGACTCATCCTTTACCGACAGACAACAACTTAGACCACACGTCAACTGAATTGAACTCATCCTTTAGTGAGAAACAACTCATTTAAACAACACCTCAACTCAACTTCATATTATACTGAGACAACAATTTAGACTACACTTCCATTCAATTAATTATTTTTTATTTTTTATTGAGGAACAACAATTTAGACTACAACTAAATGCAACTCAGCCACAGAGTAGGCCTATGCACTCTAGTTTTACTGCCATACACTTGTCACTGAGGACACCGTTGACATCATTATGACTGAGACAAGCAATCTGAATGCCATTTTCACTTAGTAGCCTCCATGGGTTTTCGCCTCTCACCTCCATGCCGGAGGTGAGAGGCGAAAACCCATGGAGGCTACTAAGTGAAAATGGCATTCAGATTGCTTGTCTCAGTCATAATGATGTCAATGGTGTCTCACGAGGTGTGGTCTGAGTGAGGCACATGGGTAACAACAAACAAAGGCCCCCTCCTTTGCCATGGTTCTGATGACATGGTTCTCGAGACACCTGGTCTCTAAAGCATGAAACAAACCCAGAATTTCACTGCTGATAGACTGACGAAATGTACTTATCACAGTGGGAAACCACTCCTTCTCTTGCTAGAACAAAAGCGGTACCTGCTGCATGCTGATCCGGTAGCGACGAACCTACAAAATACTTCTCAGTGGCTAACAACTTGACTTTGAGCCGATCAGAGAGCACAAACCCCAAATTATTTATTTTTTAAAATAGAGAATTTTCTCCGTACATCCACAAATGAGCCAGTCACACTTCATATGCAATGTAGGCTATGGGATAGTAGCTACTGTTACGGAGTCTAGTTGATAGGTATTCGACTAGTCGGACTGTTCCCCGGACTCCACGTGTAGGGATTTGTACAATGCACAAACAAGGCTATTAAACTTGACATTGGTGTCTGTCTTTATTCCTTTATCCAACATATCATACAGAAACAGCTACTTCCTCCAAGCTAGCTAACAAATGTAACTAGTATTGAAATTATAATTAAATCACAACGGATTAGCTAAATTCCATGAAACAGCTGAGTTAGTGCAGTGTCCTTAGCTAGCTAACTAGCCTGCTATATTGTGCTAGCTAATATGCTAACATTAGCTAGCTAGCTAAACATTTTGCTATGGGCTGGCACTGGCAGAATGGAATTAGGGAGAGTGAATTCAATTGTTTCTTCGTCATCTTGCTAGGTACAGTGCCTTGCGAAAGTATTCGGCCCCCTTGAACTTTGCGACCTTTTGCCACATTTCAGGCTTCAAACATAAAGATATAAAACTGTATTTTTTTGTGAAGAATCAACAACAAGTGGGACACAATCATGAAGTGGAACAACATTTATTGGATATTTCAAACTTTTTTAACAAATCAAAAACTGAAAAATTGGGCGTGCAAAATTATTATTGAGGGTGTCATGTTATGGGAATGACATTATTAGGGGGGGGGGGGGGGGAGTTATTGTGTGTGTGTTTGTGTGTGTGCTAGTGTCTTTCTGGGCTCCTCTTTCCCAGGTCCCATTGTGTCAAGGTCATCCAGCAAGACCCACAGGGGTAAACTAAACAACACCTCTCACCCTCTCTAACACTCTCCTGTCTACAATCTGAGTGCCTGGATCAAATCACTGTCCCACTTAAATGGACCTGACCTCACAGTGGGACTGAGAACCCTGGCAGTTGGCTGGCTGATGTGAATCGCCATGATTTATATGGCACTGTGTGTTGCTAGCAGGGAGCAAGGTACACTACATTAAAAGCTTCTGTTACAAAGTTATATGACTGAAAGAGGGAGGCCAAACCAACTCAGAGCATCTGCAACACTCTGGGGTACATGTCTTTTTCTCTCTCGCTCTCTGTCTCTCTCTTGTTCTCTCTGTCTACTCCTCATCTCTCTCCTTTACATTACCCTTCAGGATTTCTCCCTTCTAATTCATTATTAAAGAGGGGAGAGTGCTCTGCTGCAAATGGGACTCCAAACGTTTAAGTGAGGACTGGGGAGGGTGAGGGTCACAAAAAGAAAACAATGTGTGTCCTACCCAGAAAATCACACATTAAAGTGTGCCTTGCCTTAGAAAGTGAGGGAGAGTTGTGCGTGTTGTGATCTGATTAAGGAGTTCTGTAGACTGTAGAGTCTAGCTTTGATCCTGTCCGTCTTTAAGAGGCTGCACTTCATACAGTATCTCTACAGACAGCTCCTTAGTCATCAAAGAGCTGTGTGACTGACGACACGCTGATGGACCACAGACCTGAGAGTGAAAGACGGACTCTGACACTGCTCATTCTGATACTGCTCATTCTGATATTTCTTGATTTCTTTCTTTTGACTTTTTGGATTATGTGTGTGTATTGTTTTGTATTGCTAGGTATTACTGCACCGTTGGAGCTAGAAATACAAGCATTTCTCCGCACCTGCTATAACATCAGCAAATCGCTGTACGCGCCCAATACACTTTGATTTGGAGAGAGAGAAAAGGAAAAAGAGAGAGCATGGGCCAGCACAGCTCTTTTATGAAAGCTAAGCCAGTTGTAACTCAAATTCCCGGTATGGGACCTGAGTGGGCCCATGATTGTCATAATTCTCTTTGAGCTGAATGGCAAATAACATCACACCATCTCATATTGGTGGGTGTAGGTCCCACTCAATAGGGCTGTAATGACATTGGGAGAGAGGTAAACCTGATTTGCTTAAACGGCCGTCTCTGAACCTGTTGGATAACCATTCATATGTCAAGCACCTTCTAACAGCTCTCCTTTTCTCTCTCTCTCTCTCTGTGCCACTCTGTGGAGATGGAGGGGTAATGGTGATTGGCTGGATTCATGGCTGTGTCAAGGCCACTGTGGGGGCGTTGGATTAGATTAGCTACATCTGTGCCTCTGACACTTTGCCTTTTGTACCAGGGCACAGAGGAAAACAGCATTGGTAAATTGGGTTAATGGCAGCAAATGAAATGGACAGAAGGCATAAGTGTGTTAGGATCTAAGGCTTCATCACATCAGCCCGAGAACAGAGGAGACAGAAGGCAGTTGAGGAAATAACTGTCACAAGTGCTGCTAGGAAATATCCCTTGCTACTAAAAATAACAACTAATAGAAGCCATTTTTCCTATGGTTGGTTCTATAATAAGAAATCATTTGCATGTACGCAAGTACAATGCAGGTCCAAAGAAATGGAAGTTGACTATGTAAGAGAGAGGGAGAGAGAGAGAGAGCACATTGCCCCTGTGAGACTCATCTAGGTGGTGAGATGAGGACCATTTCCAGGAGTCAGGTCACTGAGCCCAAGGAGAGAGTCTGTAATTAAAACATAATCCCTGCTCTCCGCAGGTAGCGGTAGCGTTTGGCTACCAGCGAGGTACATTTTTATAGGGCAGTATTAGTGCTCAGCTAATAGGTGTGCCTATTTATTTTTTTATTACGTTAGCGATAGTGTTCGGCTCACAGCTCCAGCTATTTTAATGGGTTTGCGGTAGTGCTTGTCTAAGTCTATTTTAACGGATGTGAGGACGGTATTTGCTTCCTATTACATCACATTGGATACAATACCATTCTCTTCATATCGAAGCTTTACTGATCAGCTCTCTCACTGAGATGGGGTTACAAGGGAAATATCTTGGCCTGCAGTGTATCTGCTGTAACCACAGTTGTAGCACAGTGATGGGTTGATGTGTGTGTGTTTGTGTGTGATGAGTCAGTGTGTGTGTGTGTGTATGGGTACATGTGTGTGAGAAGGGCCTGTTGTTGCCCGTCTGTCCCGCCCCCGCTCTGTGCCTCGTATGGAACGTTGTGAGCTACGTGTATTACTCCCAGATGGCAGCCGTTGGCAGGGGGCTCTGTTCTTGTGCCACACACACACACACACACACACAGCCACAAGCAGGCTGTCTGGCACACGGGCTGGCACACACCTCGCCAACATGAACGTAATGCAAACTGCGGCACAAATGGGTCACAGCTCTCTCACATTCGAACAGGTCCAAAACTCCTAGAAACCTGTTTGCACCCGGCCTGGGTCGTACAGGACTCAATGTGAGCATTCTGGAACAGAACCAAGAGCTTATTGGGATCATTCTCTGTAGTTCTGTTCTTTTGGACCATTCTCTGTTGTCTCTTATGTTCTCTAAGCTGACTTCAAGTCCAATCTATGTAACTGTTGCTCTGGAAACTGTATCTAGGGAGTACGGACAGCCCTTCTGTTTGGGCAAGACACCAGCCAAACTGCATGGTGGGAGACTATTCAATTCCCTTCACCAAGAGAGGAGAAAATGTATCTTGAACAAGGACAGGGGAGACTAAATTTAAGCAACATATGTGTTTAAAGAGAATTGTATTTGGTGCTTTTTGTTACAAATATGTGTTAACAATCTATTTGAAATGTGTATACACTGAGTGTACAAAACATTAGGAGCACCTGCTCTTTCCATGACATAGATTGGCCAGGTGAATCCGGGTGAACGCTATGATCCCATATTGATGTTAAATCGACTTCAATCGGTGTAGATGAAGGGGAGGAGGCAGGTAAAAAAAATGCTTTTCAATTGAGACATGTACAGTATGTGTGCCTTTCAAAGGGTGACAAAATATTTAAGTGTCTTCGAACGGGGTACGGTAGTAGGTGCCAGATGCACCGATTTGAGTGTGTCAAGAACTGCAACGCCGCTAGATTTTCCACACCCAACAGTTTCCCTTGTGTATCAAGAATGGTCCACCACCCAAAGCACATCCAGCCAGCTTGACACAACTGTGGGAAGCATTGGAGTCCACATGGGCCATCATCCCTGTGGAATGCCTTCGACACCTTGCAGAGTCCATGCCCCGACAAATTGAGGCTGTTCTGAGGGCAAAGGGGGGTGAAAAACTCAATATGAGGAAGGTGTTCCTAATGTTCAGTACATTCACTGTCCTTTGTGAAATGGTGTGTGGTGATGGTTTTATGAAAATGTATTTGAGCACAGTTTTCAGTGGGAATATTACAGAGAGGCATGTTGTTTGTGTGAAATTGTCTGTTGAGTACTGATTTTTCCCTGGAGTGGTTGCCAAGCTTCTGAACCTGCTGGATAACCATTCCCATGTCAAGCACCCTCTAACAGCTCTCCTTTTCTCCCTCTCTTTGACTTTCTCTCTCTCTCTCTCTCTTTCTCTGAATCCATCTTTCTTTTTCTCACTCTTTCTTTTTCTTTCTCTCTCTTTCTCCCCCTACAGAAAAAAACATGATTTCACATGTGGAAAATCACATGATTTCATATATGACACTTAACGTGAAATTGTGTGAAAATGTGGTTTTGGAACACTTCGCATTTTATATTTATTCTATTTCCCCTTTATTTAACCAGGTAGGCTAGTTGAGTGCAAGTTCTCATTTACAACTGCGACCTGGCCGAGATAAAGCAAAGCATTTTGACACATATAACAACACAGAGTTACACATGGAATAAACAAACATACAGTCAATAATACAATAGAAAAGTCTATATACAATGTGTGCAAATGAGGTAGGATAGGGAGGTAAGGCAACAAATATGCCATGGTGGCGAAGTAATTACAATATAGCAATTAAACACTGGAATGGTAGATTTGCAGAAGATGAATGTACAAGTAGAGATACTGGGGTGCAAAGGAGCAACATAAATAAATACAGTATGGGGATGAGGTAGTTGGATGGGCTATTTACAGATGGCCTATGTACAGGTGCAGTGATCTGTGAGCTGCTCTGATAGCTGATGCTTAAAGCTAGTGAGGGAGATATGAGTCTCCAGCTTCAGTGATTTTTGAAGTTCGTTCCAGTCATTGGCAGCAGAGACCTGGAAGGAAAGGCAGCCAAAGGAAGAATTGGCTTTGGGGGTGACCAGTGAGATATACCTGCTGGAGCACGTGCTACGGGTGGGTGCTGCTATGGTGACCAGTGAGCTGAGATAAGGCGGGGCTTTACCTAGCAGAGACTTGTAGATGACCTGGAGCCATTGGGTTTGGCGACGAGTATGAAGCGAGGGCCAGCCAATGAGAGCGTACAGGTCGCAGTGGTGGGTAGTACAGTGGGGCAAAAAAGTATTTAGTCAGCCACCAATTGTGCAAGATCTCCCACTTAAAAAGATGAGAGAGGCCTGCTATTTTCATCATAGGTACACCTCAACTATGACAGACAAAATTTTAAAAAATTCCAGAAAATCACATCGTAGGATTTTTTAATGAATTTATTAGCAAATTATGGTGGAAAATAAGTATTTGGTCAATAACAAAAGTTTATCTCAATACTTTGTTATATACCCTTTGTTGGCAATGACAGAGGTCAAACGTTTTCTGTAAGTCTTCACAAGTTTTTCACACACTGTTGCTGGTATTTTGGCCCATTCCTCCATGCAGATCTCCTCTAGAGCAGTGATGTTTTGGGGCTGTTGCTGGGCAACATGGACTTTCAACTCCCTCCAAAGATTTTCTATGAGGTTGAGATCTGGAGACTGGCTAGGCCACTCCAGGACCTTGAAATGCTTTTTACGAAGCCACTCCTTTGTTGCCTAGGCGGTGTGTTTGGGATCATTGTCATGCTGAAAGACCCAGCCACGTTTCATCTTCAATGCCCTTGCTGATGGAAGGAGGTTTTCACTCAAAATCTCACGATACATGGCCCCATTCATTCTTTCCTTTACACGGATCAGTCGTCCCGGTCCCTTCGCAGAAAAACAGCCCCAAAAGCATGATGTTTCCACCCCCATGCTTCACAATAGGTATGGTGTTCTTTGGATGCAACTCAGCATTCTTTGTCCTCCAAACACGACGAGTTGAGTTTTTACCAAAAAGTTATATTTTGGTTGCATCTGACCATATGACATTCTCCCAATCTTCTTCTGGATCATCCAAATGCTTTCTAGCAAACTTCAGACGTGCCTGGACATGTACTGGCTTAAGCAGGGGGACACGTCTGGCACTGCAGGATTTGAGTCCCTGGCGGCGTAGTGTGTTACTGATGGTAGGCTTTGTTACTTTGGTCCCAGCTCTCTGCAGGTCATTCACTAGGTCCCCCCCCCGTGTGGTTCTGGGATTTTTGCTCACCGTTCTTTGACCCCACGGGGTGAGATCTTGCATAGAGCCCCAGATCGAGGGAGATTATCAGTGGTCTTGTATGTCTTCCATTTCCTAAAAATTTCTCCCACAGTTGATTTCTTCAAACCAAGCTGCTTACCTATTGCAGATTCAGTCTTCCCAGTCTGGTGCAGGGCTACAATTTTGTTTCTGCTGTCCTTTGACAGCTCTTTGGTCTTGGCCATAGTGGAGTTAGGAGTGTGACTGTTTGAGGTTGTGGACAGGTGTCTTTTATACTGATAACAAGTTCAAACAGGTGCCATTAATACAGGTAAAGAGTGGAGGAAAGAGGAGCTTCTTAAAGAAGAGAGAGCCAGAAATCTTGCTTGTTTGTAGGTGACCAAATACTTATTTTCCACCATAATTTGCAAATAAATTCATTAAAAATCCTACAATGTGATTTTCAGGAATTTTTTTTCTCATTTTGTCTGTCATAGTTGAAGTGTACCTATGATGAAAATTACAGGCCTCTCTCATCTTTTTAAGTGGGAGAACTTGCACAATTGGTGGCTGACTAAATACTTTTTTGCCCCACTGTATATGGGGCTTTGGTGACAAAACCGATGGCACTGTGATAGACTGCATCCAATTTGTTGAGTAGAGTGTTGGAGGCTATTTTGTAAATGACATCGCCGAAGTCTAGGATTGGAAGGATGGTCAGTTTTACGAGGGTATGTTTGGCTGCATGAGTGAAGGATGCTTTGTTGGAAGCCGATTCTAGATTTAATTTTGGATTGGAGATGCTTAATGTGAGTCTGGAAGGAGAGTTTACAGTCTAACCAGACACCTAGTTATTTGTAGTTGTCCACATATTCTAAATCAGAACCGTCCAGAGTAGTATGACATGACATTTCCATGTAAAAATGTGGTTTTGAAACTGAATAATATGCCCAATCAATATTAGACAACAATACAGAAAACTCTCAAATTGCTGGAATAAGTAAATTAAATCAATAATGAGAGAATAGTCAGATTAATTGATAACTAAAATAGCAGTGAGGATGGCACTCTTTTGCCAAGTGCAGAGATAGGTGAATGGGAATGCTACAGGCTTTGTGTTGCAGCAGAAAGATTAGTGCACATCAAATCCAGAGGTTGTGAGTTCAAATCCCAGATGGGGTCATACTTTAGCTGAACAGCGTACCAGCAGAATATCCCACTGCTGGCTTTCCTCTGAAATTAAACAGGGTCGGTCCGGGTCGTTCCCTGGATGAGAGACCAGATGCTGCTAGAGGTGGTGTTGGAGAGCCAGTCTTCCCTCAGGTCTTAAGATCAGTGCCCCAGGGCAGCGACGAGGACATTTCCCTGTGCAGGGTGCTGTCTTTTGGTTGGGATGTTAAACAGGTGTCCTTACTCTCTGTGGTAATAAAAAATACCATGGCACCAGGTGGGTGCCACACATTGGTGGTGGATGAGGTGAGTTTTCCCCTTACTATGTAAAGTGTTTTGAGTAGTTCCGTTGGTAGAAAGGTGCTATATAAACCCATTACTAACGTCAAAACCACCATTATTTTACTTATAATTGTTTATAAGCATCTTAGCTGGCTGCATCAATATGGTAAATGCTTGGCAACCAAGCACAAGACGCTACAGAAGGTGGTGTATACAGCCCAACATCACTGGGGCCGAGCTCCTGCCATCCAGGACCTCTATACCAGGCAGTGTCCAAGGAAAGTCCTAAAAAGGGTCAAACACTCCAGACACCCAAGTCATAGCCTGTTCTCTCTGCTACCGCACAGCAAGTGGTACCGATGCACCAAGTCTGGAACCAACAGGACACTGAATAGCTTCTACCCCCAAGCCCTAATACTGCTAAAAACAGTTAACCAAATAGCTACCTGGGACTATTTGCATTGACTCCCCATTGCACCAACTCCTTTGACTCATCACATACGCCTCTGCTACTGCTTATTATCTGTCCTGTTGCCTAGTCACTTCACCGCTACCTACATGTACATACAGTTGATTCGGAAAGTATTCAGACCCCTAGACTTTTTCCACATTTTGTTACGCTACAGCCTTATTCTGAAATGGATTATATTAATTTGTTTCCTCATCAATCTACACAAAATACCCCACAATGACGAAGTAAAAACTGTGTTTTGGGACATTTTTGCAAATGTATTAAAAACAAGACCCTTTGCTATGAGACTCGATATTGAGCTCAGGTGACTCCTGCTTCCATTGATCATCGTTAAGATGTTTCTACAACTTGATTGGAGTCCAACTGTAGTAAATTCAATTGATTGGACATGATTTGGAAAGGCATACACCTGTCTAAATAAGCTCCCACAGTTGTCAGAGCAAAAACCAAGCCATTAGGTCGAAGGAATAGTCCTTAAAGCTCTGAGACAGGGCTGTGTCAAGGCACAGATCTGGGAAATAATTTCTGCAGCATTGAAGGTCCCCAAGAACACAGTGGCCACCATCATTCTTAAATGGAAGAAGTTTGGAACCACCAAGACTCATCCTAGAGCTGGCCACCCGGCCAAACTGAGCAATTGGGGGAGAAGGCCCTTGATCAGGGAGGTGACCAAGAACACGATGGTCACTCTGACAGAGCTCCAGAGTTTCTCTGTGTTGATGGGAGAACCTTCCAGAAGGACAACCATCTCTGCAGAACTCCACCAATCAGGCCTTTATGGTAAATTGGCCAAACAGATGCCACTCCTCAGTAAAAGGCACATGGCAACCATTTGGGAGTTTGCTAAAAGGCACCTAAAGGACTCTCAGGCCATGAGAAACAACATTCTCTGATCTGATGAAACCAAGATGGAACTATTTGGCCTGAATGCCAAGTGTCACGTCTGAAGGAAACCTGGCACCATCCCTACGGTGAAGCATGGTGGTGGCAGCATCATGCTGTGGGGATGTTTTTCAGCGGCAGGGAGTGGAAGACTAGTCAGGATTGAGGGAAAGATGAACGGGGAAAAGTACAGGGAGATCCTTGATGAAAACCTGCACCAGAGCAACTCAGAACAGACTGGGGCGAAGGTTCACCTTCCAACAGGACAACGACCCTAAGCACACAGTCACGACAACTCAGGAGTGGCTTCGGGACAAGTCTCTGAATGTCCTTGAGTGGCCCAGCCAGAGCCCAGACAGAGCCCAGCCAGAGCCCAGAAAATAGCTGTGTTGCGACGCTCCCAATCCAACCCGACAGAGCTTGAGAGGATATGCAAAGAGAAAGCTTGAAGTGTCATACCCAAGAAGACTCAAGGTTATAATCACTGCCAAATTTTTTGAAAAAAAAAACGTTTTTGCTTTGTAATTATGGGGTATTGTGTGTAGATTGATAAACCATTGTTTTTTAATTAAAATAAATTCATAAAGCTGTAACGTAACAAAATGTGGAAAAGGTCAAGAGATCTGAATATTTTCTGGATGCACTGTATCTACCTCAATTACCTTGTTACCAATGCACATTGACTAGGTACTGCTACCCCGTGTATATAGCCAAGTTGTCGTTTCTCATTGCATATTTATTCCTCATGTTATTTTTTTTTAGAATTGTTCTATTTTTCTCTCTGCTTTGTTGGGAAGGGCCCTTAAGAAAGCATTTCAAAATCAGATTTGATGGTTTGAAACATCTTACAGTCAGAAAACGTCCTGATGACTGGTAAAACAAATGTACTGACATTCTTACATGGTCCTCATCTTTACAGACAAACCACATGAATTTCACGTGATCACGTTTTCACATGTGAAATGTCACATGACATGTTCCAAAAACACATGTTTTCACATGTGAAATGTCACATTTGAAATGTTCCAAAAACAGATGTTTGTGTTTTTTCTGAATGGGAATGCCAGCAATCTGAATTTCCTGCTATGCCACCAGGTCTGTGACCATGACAGAGATCAGCCACAGATTTATTGGCAAGAATACATTTCTGACCTGCTAAAAGCTGCCCAGAATCAAGTCAATAATTGTGCGATTACACCAACGAAAGAGAATCAGTGCTCAGTGACACAAATTAATGCAAGCTTAAAGGGGAAGTTCACACATTTTTACATCTGGCTTTAATCTCACTCTTTCTGTGATTTTTGTTTGTCATACTTTGCTGAGTCATCACTTGCCATAGACTACAATGCATTATGAAAATGTGTCTAAGCATGTTATAAAATGCTCCAAAACACTCCAAACCAACACCCCTTAAATCAGAATCTCATTTTGGATAATGTCTCTGCTCTAAATTTTTTGTTGTAAACCACATTATTCATAATTTAAAAAATATATATATATACTGTATATACTAAGCTGAAGGATTTTGATGGGGATTTTTGTATTATGTTAGTTTGACTGATGCAAAGGTGTGTCAATAGACTTTTAATTAAAAGAGAGAACTCTAATATGACTGTAGGCTATCGGCCAGTGAGTGAACTGCGCATCATTGGGTGAGTAAGTGAAAGAGGAAAGCTTTTATAGGATTATAATTTCCACATATTGTACAATATGCATCTCCACACACCTAGACCTAGGCTATTGACGGATTCAAGACAAGGTCATTTTTTATGATTTCAGATTCTCAATTTGTCAGTGTCAAAGTAGCCTGTCATTTCAAACATTTGTGCAGTATTAAAAAATTATCTGCTAAAGTTGAAATGTGTTTATATGCCTGTAGAATTCGCGCTTCAATAACTCTCGACCATTCTGGGGTGGTTACAAGGCTCTCCCCCACCCTCCCTTCGGTAAATCATATCACGACTCCATTCTGTTCCTCCCTTCCTATAGGCAGAAACTCAAACAGGACGTACCAGTGCTGAGGTCTATTCAACACTGGTCTGACCAATCGGAATCTATGCTCCAAGATTGTTTTGATCGCGCGGACTGGGATATGTTCTGGGTTGCCTCTGAGAATAACATTAACGTATACACTGACACAGGCACGTGGAGGCCACACACACTACTGAGCCTAATTTTGACTTGTTTTAAGGACTACATCAAAGTTGGATCAGCCTGTAGTGTGGTTTTCCACTTTAATTTTGAGTGTGACTCCAAATCCAGACCTCCATGGGTTGATAAATTTGATTTCCATTGATAATTTTTGTGTGATTTTGTTGTCAGCACATTCAACTATGTAAAGAAAAAAGTATTTAATAAGAATATTTCATTCATTCAGATCTAGGATGTGTTATTTTAGTGTTCCCTTAATTTTTTTGAGCAGTGTATTTGAGTTAATAAAGCTGCATACAACCATTGTCTCTTTTTTGTTTTCTTGAGTAAGGCAACTCCAAAATGCAGGTGTTTCAGCCTACCTCAGTGCTTTCTGTGGTGGTGGGGCGGGCCAGCAGAAAATAGAAGCATTGCACTGTGATTGGCTCAGTATTCTGTCACTCATGGGGATATTGCGCAATCGCCTAGCTTCGGTCTTTTACTAAGGTTAGACATCCACAATTTCAGCCCTTTGGGTCCTACCATAGAGTTATATTACAAGTGCCCTTCCAAGAAGGCTCAAGGTCATTGGCCACAGAAATTACGTCAAATCCCGTTATATGTACAGTAGCTTTGATTGGACTGATCATGTCAACATCTTACTTTCACAATCTTAACTAGCACTCATCATCGTGAATCAAGTCTACTGGCACATCCTTTTTAATCCTTGTCCTATGAAGAGAAATAATGAAGAGAAAATTTAGATAAAACGTATCGGTGCTCATCGGCCATTGGACATAAACATTGCACAACAAGTTGGAAATCGCAAATTCAACAATGAGTTGTTAGGAAGGAATCTGTGACCGTGGCTAACCGCAAGCATTGCAACTGGGAAGTCAGACTTGGAAAATACATCTAAAAAAGTTTTTTTTGACTTTGCCCCACCAAGATTTAAATGCTAAAATCGCCACTGCTTGATACATGTGAGAAACTGAAAGTGAAAAGTCTGCAGCATTGCAGTTCTTGACACACTCAAACCTGGCACCTACTAGCATTCAAAGACACTGAAATACACCGAACAAAAATATAAACACAACATGTAAAGTGTTGGTCCCGTGTTTCATGAGCTGAAATAAAAGATCCCAGAAATGTTCCGTAATCACAAAAAGCTTATTTCTCCCATATTTCTGCACAAATATGTTTACATCCCTGTTAGTGAGCATTTCTCCTGTGTCAAGATACTCCATCCACCTGACAGGTGTGGTATATCAAGAAGCTGATTAAACAGCATGCTGACTGCAGGAATATCCACCAGAGCTGTTGCAAGATAATTGATTGTTAATTTCTCTACTGTAAGCCACCTCTAATGTTGTTTAAGAGAATTTGGCAGTACGTTCAACCGGCCTCACAACCGCAGACCACATGTACGGCCGCAGACCACGTGGCAATTTTGGCATGTAAATCTTGGTGGGACCAACTCAAGAAAACATTTTTTTAGATGCATGCCAGAACGGAATTCAGCTGGTCTGTCTGTCAATCCTAATGTTATGTACACTCAGTGTACTGTGTAGCCACACAATAAAAAAAAGGAGTATGGTTGCAGTACAATGTTGTTCCCTGTTTTACACAAAAGTTCAAAGGTACACATACTGTAAGGTACCTTCAGAGGTACATGGTACTGGTCAGTACCTTTTAGGGTACATGTGCGGATAATTTAGTATAATGGAGAAAATAATTTGACACATTATTCAATATAAGGTATAATCATTACTGCACTTTGAAATGTAGGTGTAGCAATGTGCTGTCTCGGGCTCATTAACATATTTGGGGGCTTACTGTAAAATGTGTTGTATTTGAGACATTATGGTGTGGCAGGGAAGTGGATATTACAATGATATGGTGACTAGCTATGAATGAAATATTGCATGTCTCATGCACTTATATCAGTCTTTAACAAGGCAGGAGATCTGACAGTGTATAAACTTAGTGTTTATGAACAGAATAAAACAGAGCACATTTACTGGGATGGCATTCCCTCTCATGGGAGACCAAAAAGAGCAAGCTGAAAGACACACCTGCAATATGCTAATAGGGTACCGCTGCTACAGTACGCTGTCAAATAGCAAGTCGTGTTTGTCAACATAAGCGTCAGTGAAGGCACAGTAGGTTACGGGCCTGTATTGCTAATTGCAGCCATTCGCCTAGTTATTGTGAATTTTAAAATAGCTTATGAAAAATGGTTTCCAGTTAAAAGAAAATACAAATATAAAGCTAACTTCTAGCAACAAGTTGCAGTTAAATGACAGGAAAATGCTATTTTTACAGTGCAGCTCATTGGTGACACATGCTCTTACAAAGTTTGCAGAACAGACAGTGTCAAAGAAGTGCTGAACTTGCATAGGCATAACCATCAAACACCATCAAACACACAACATCAAAAAATCCTCTGACTGTTGGCCCAAATACTCATATTTTCGACCACATTAAATATGCTAACGAGCCCCACCAGTATTCCCTCCCCCTCTCAATGATGAGCGTACCCTATATTCTAAATATTGGGTAGGAAAGTGACCCATTATACCTACAAGGTACCAAACTGTACCATGTGTACCTGTGAAGTGTACCTTTTACTTTTTTGTACTCCAGGGAACAACACTGGACTCTAACCATATTCTCAATGACATTTGACACTGGGATTTTTACATGTGCTCAAATGTTGTCACGTGTAATTTCATGGTATCAAATGTTGAAATTTGGCATACCCATATTGTCGCATTTATTTCACAAGATCGCGTGTTAAGTTAAAGTTAAATTCATATGGTTTTTCCTTAAGAGTCATAGGCAGGGTAGGCAGTGTTTACCCTGTGAAAATAAAACAAAAAAACTCTTATGAAAAGCCAAATAAAAATTACAATTATATAATGCTTTTTTCCTCAATGATTCTGGTGGTTTTAAATCCATGTGCTAAAACTGCATCAATATGTCTTGTCTTCCTTTCCATCCATTCAAATCGTTGACGAGGCGGGCGTTCCTGACTACAGTCACTGTTAATGAACAGGGTCAGCATAGGCATCACTGCTTTGCCTAGTTTGAAGTATCTTCATTCATTGCATTGAGACGATTTTCATATTGTGTGCATGCATATTGCCTAAAAATGCTGTGTGGGTAAACCTGTGGTAAGCTCTGCACATTTGGACGTCTACATAATTTGGAGCTCAAATCCCTTGATCTGAACGAAGCTAGCTAACTAGCAAAAAATAACCTGACAAATGGACACTGAACTGCACCTCAAACAATTTTCCAAGTCGGAATAAGGTAACACACTGTTTGGAGGGTTCAAAGAGTGGAATATCAACTCTAATGAAAGTTAAGACTAGACAGAGGCACAGTACAGGAGCTCTACAAAACGTGACTTTATTCATGACAGACAACCACAATCTCGCTCACTGCTAGCTGTGGCGCAGCAGAACAGTACTGGACTGTCCACTTGTCTGAAACGTCATTACCAACTAATACTTTTTACCAAGACTTTCACACATCTTGGACATTTACTTTTGCTTTGTGGACGGGGCTGCTCCCGCCACTCAATGCGAGCTACACTGCCTTGGCTTCTACAAGATGCATGTGACTAACTACATCAGTTCTACATGCGTGGCTGCATGGGGATGGACTCGCGTGGGAGGATTCTTCTCTCCGACCGGCTGGATGCCCTAATGGATGGAGCTGCCTAAATGTGTGCTGCTAACAACTACTGTTTGTGTGTGTGTGACTTTTTTGTGTCGGTGTGAAAATGAAACTGAAGGAGGCCTTGGGGATGGGTCTCCCACACAACCGTGGGCCTGCTGTGTGCCTACAGAATAAAATAATGGACACGGGGCTTTGCTGCGTCTTCTACAACTCTGTCATTGAGAGGTTCACACTGAAGGACAGACGATTGGACTTCATTTAAAGTATTGTAGGCCTAAATGCATTTTCCTTTGTAATTTGTGGGTTAGGCAACCATTGAATGGACATGAGACTAGATTACATGCCTTTGATGCATTCAATTTATCAATAAATCATTTCATTTTAATTAGACACTTTTCTTTACTTTTTGAACTGCATTTTTGCTGTAATTCTGATTACTGATATGAACAATTCATTCAAACCTTATTTATAATATATGTGTGCGTGTGTAATTATATTTCACATATTCATATTATGTGTGTGTGTGTGTGTGTGTGTGTTTGAGTGGGGCATAAATCCATTGTGAAAGGCTATGGAGTTTGCATTGTAAACTATCGAGATGAAATGTGTCCATATATTGGTATTTTCGTGACACCTATTGGTTGTAACTGTGGATGCTACATCGGTCTACAGTTGAGCTGAGTTGAGCAGTGTGTCATTTTGTGAGATGATATGAAATATGCCGCTGTTGAAAGTTAGAAAAGTAGAATACATAAGGTGCAAACTCGAAATTTGATTGTGGTTCAGCAGTTTCCTCTTGTTATGTCAGTCACTCAGTTAGCCATGGTAAATTAGTCTAGCCAGCTATGTAAACTTGTAGTAGTCATGGCCAAAATACCAACCGGGCACCCCCAGGGGGCCCCCATTGATTTTGCTAGTCACTTTCACTCAGATATCATATTAACATGGTATAAGTCATGGCAAAATGTGTAGAATTGCAGGAAAAATCCCAGAACGAATTCCAGCCTGTGCTAGCAAAACAGTTCAGTAGTTTAGCATCTTCTTCATCTGACCACTTTTTTATAGACCAAGTTACTGGTGCTTCCTGCTTCAAAGCAGGAATAAGGAGGATATAATTATGGTCAGATTTGCCAAATGTAGGGAGAGGTAGAGCTTTGTACGCGACACTCTTTCTAAAGACTGTTGACATCTTCTGGAAGCCCTAGGAACTGCAATCTGGGAGGTATTCCTTTTATATTCCCATAGACAGCCATTATAATGAGTGGTGAGCTCAATTTTTTCCCGGATGGATTCTCCTAGGGTCTTTGCCTGCCATATCAGTTCTGTTATACTCACAGACATTATTTTAACAGTTTTAGAAACTTCAGACTGTTTTCTATCCAATACTACTAATACTACTAATTATTCACATATCCTAGCTTCTGGGCCTGAGTAACAGGCAGTTTACTTTGGGCACCTCAGTCATCCAAACTTCCAAATACTGCTCCCTACCCCGAAGAAGTTAAAACCTGTTGAAGCCAGGGGTTCCCCGAGAGGAACTCCACCCCCCCGTTCAGCTGAAACGGTGGCGCAGGGAATGCAAAAATATTCTTCGAAATATTTAACCTCCACACATTAACAAGTCCAATACCTCAAATGAAAGATAAACACCTTGTTCATCTACCCAGCGTGTCACATCTTTTAAATGTTTTACGTCGAAAACACAGCACATATTTATGTTAGACCACCACCAAAACAAAGACAAAAGGCAGCCATTTTGTCCCAAAAAAATATAAAATGACAAATGCAGGATAAAAAAAAAAATCATTGACTAACCTCTTGAAAATGTTCAGAAAATTCTCAAAAATGTCCGGAGGAATTATAGAAAGCTACGCCAGATAACAGAAATACTCATCATAAACTTTGACTAAAGATACATGTTCTACATATAATTAAAAAGATACACTGGTTCTTAATGCAACCGCTGTGTCACATTTTTTTTTTACGTTACGGAAAAAGCCTAACATTGCAATAATCTGAGACGGCGCTCAGACGTAACAATATTTCTCCGCTATGTTGGAGTCAACAGAAATATAAAATAAATATTCCCTTACCTTTGATGGTCTTCGATCAGAATGTAGTGGAAGGAGTCCTAGTTCAACAATAAATCGTTTTGTTCCATAATGTTCAATTCTAGTGTCCATGTAGCAGCATTAGCTACCACTTTCAGCTCAAATGCCCAAAAAATTACTTCTGGTCCAGGATCATTTTGCATCAAAACTTCAAAATTACATATTACAGGTCAACGAAACTGGTCAAACTAAGTGCAGAATCAATCTTCAGGATCTTATAAACGTACAAAACGAATGGCATTTCAACCGGACAATCCTAGTTCATCTCGGGCTGATTGGAAAAGAGGAAGCACCCCAAACGCATATGCGTATTCAAGCACATGAATCTTTTGCGACACTGTAGTAAATTCCTTCCCATTAGGTCAAAGTTCACAGCACATGCTCCATTGCACTTTCTACTGAAAGAGGACATCTAGTGGAAGACATAGGAAGTGTTTCCAGATCCATAACTTGTTGGGAAGGGAGGGGGCGATGACGTCAAATTTGCCCCCAACTTTCAGGATTCCAAAACTAGTTTGGAAGATTGCCTGCCCTGTGAGTTCTGTTATACTCACAGACATAATTCAAACGGTTTTAGAAGCTTCAGAGTGTTTTCTATCCAATAATAATAATATGCATATATTAGCAATTTAGGACAGATTTTGATGCAGTTCACTATGGGCACGCAATTCATCCAAAGGGGAAATACTGCCCCCTATCCTGAAGAAGTTTTAATAACCTGTTTTTAAATTTGTATAAAGATGTGTTTTCTTGCAGACATTGTCTGTGAAGTTTGTAAGTTATTTGGTATAAGTATAAGTATATACAGTGCCTTGCGAAAGTATTCGGCCCCCTTGAACTTTGCGACCTTTTGCCACATTTCAGGCTTCAAACATAAAGATATAAAACTGTATTTTTTTGTGAAGAATCAACAACAAGTGGGACACAATCATGAAGTGGAACGACATTTATTGGATATTTCAAACTTTTTTAACAAATCAAAAACTGAAAAATTGGGCGTGCAAAATTATTCAGCCCCTTTACTTTCAGTGCAGCAAACTCTCTCCAGAAGTTCAGTGAGGATCTCTGAATGATCCAATGTTGACCTAAATGACTAATGATGATAAATACAATCCACCTGTGTGTAATCAAGTCTCCGTATAAATGCACCTGCACTGTGATAGTCTCAGAGGTCCGTTAAAAGCGCAGAGAGCATCATGAAGAACAAGGAACACACCAGGCAGGTCCGAGATACTGTTGTGAAGAAGTTTAAAGCCGGATTTGGATACAAAAAGATTTCCCAAGCTTTAAACATCCCAAGGAGCACTGTGCAAGCGATAATATTGAAATGGAAGGAGTATCAGACCACTGCAAATCTACCAAGACCTGGCCGTCCCTCTAAACTTTCAGCTCATACAAGGAGAAGACTGATCAGAGATGCAGCCAAGAGGCCCATGATCACTCTGGATGAACTGCAGAGATCTACAGCTGAGGTGGGAGACTCTGTCCATAGGACAACAATCAGTCGTATATTGCACAAATCTGGCCTTTATGGAAGAGTGGCAGGAAGAAAGCCATTTCTTAAAGATATCCATAAAAAGTGTTGTTTAAAGTTTGCCACAAGCCACCTGGGAGACACACCAAACATGTGGAAGAAGGTGCTCTGGTCAGATGAAACCAAAATTGAACTTTTTGGCAACAATGCAAAACGTTATGTTTGGCGTAAAAGCAACACAGCTGAACACACCATCCCCACTGTCAAACATGGTGGTGGCAGCATCATGGTTTGGGCCTGCTTTTCTTCAGCAGGGACAGGGAAGATGGTTAAAATTGATGGGAAGATGGATGGAGCCAAGTACAGGACCATTCTGGAAGAAAACCTGATGGAGTCTGCAAAAGACCTGAGACTGGGACAGAGATTTGTCTTCCAACAAGACAATGATCCAAAAAATAAAGCAAAATCTACAATGGAATGGTTCAAAAATAAACATATCCAGGTGTTAGACTGGCCAAGTCAAAGTCCAGACCTGAATCCAATCTAGAATCTGTGGAAAGAACTGAAAACTGCTGTTCACAAATGCTCTCCATCCAACCTCACTGAGCTCGAGCTGTTTTGCAAGGAGGAATGGGAAAACATTTCAGTCTCTCGATGTGCAAAACTGATAGAGACATACCCCAAGCGACTTACAGCTGTAATCGCAGCAAAAGGTGGCGCTACAAAGTATTAACTTAAGGGGGCTGAATAATTTTGCACGCCCAATTATTCCGTTTTTGATTTGTTAAAAAAGTTTGAAATATCCAATAAATGTCGTTCCACTTCATGATTGTGTCCCACTTGTTGTTGATTCTTCACAAAAAAATACAGTTTTATATCTTTATGTTTGAAGCCTGAAATGTGGCAAAAGGTCGCAAAGTTCAAGGGGGCCGAATACTTTCGCAAGGCACTGTAGCATATGTATCTGTCTTGTATTCAAAGTAACGTTTACAGGCATGTACATATTTGTATTTTTTTACATTTTGAAATATTTGAAACTTTCTCAAATTGGCTAAAAATGTATATATTTGCATATTAAATGTATTCATTGCAAGTAAAATGTCCAAATGACTGAAAATGACAGTTCAATTGCCCAGTTCCTTACTGCTCCTTAACCCCTTATCCCTAACCATTAATCTTTTGTGTCCAATTGGACATTGGTTTCTAGTTAGTGTTTGCATATCTGGAGGTTCTAGATTTGTGTACGTAATATGGCAGAAGTCTCCTGGAGTCCATTACACAGCAGGGTTGAGTCCTCACCAACTTTCTACACCTATCAAAGCCCCATCAGGTCAAACACTACAAAGATAGAGTAGAGGGTTAAATGCCATAATTAAAAACAAAATCATTCTCTAGGCCTGTACCTTGACGTGTTGAGAGGGCTTCCAACTAAACCAGGCCCATGTTATTGAACCCATGACTGAGACTGGCTGCCTGTCGAGGACAAGTGACAGGAAGAACTAGCCGCAGCACCTGATCAATCATCTCTTGATTCTTTCCTCTCTCCTCATCCTTTAACTCTTTCTCACCTCTCCCTCCAGATGAAATTTTGCAGCTCCCACTCATCCCATCCCCTCCTCCATCTCATTACATCATCTAAAGATACTGTTATTGTCATGTTGTCATTATCTGTTAACAAGGTTTGCTTGCCGTATCATACTCGAAATATAATATGTGAGATACACAGATTAACTAAAAACCACTAGCACTGCAAACACTCAGAACGAAGAGAGCAGCAGTGCCTGGATGTTGCAGTCTCCCTCTTCAAGTCCCTCTTCTGAGACTGACTGCCTGTTGAGAACAAGTGACAGGCAGAACCTCCCAACCACACAGCAACCACCGCTATATTCCACACACCAGAATTAAGTATTTCAGTCTGATTGTCATGTGAGTGTACAAAAAATAATATGTGAACATAAATTAAATTAAATATTCCCAGGTTGGTTTCACAGCTGTTTCAGCTGTTTCACAAGGTGTTCATTATTGTAAGTTGTATGGTATCCTTTGATGGTGTTTATTTGTTCCACATTATTCATTGTTGTATCCTAGGACCTACAATAGATACATATATATTCAACCACAAGGTTTATAATGAGCTATGCCAGACAGAAACAAATGATCATAATAGAGGACTACTGAAATTATATTATTTCAGTGTAGATAATGGAAGGACAGGTTCAAATATTAACATGACAGCCAGACAAGGCAGAGTATGAATCAAACAGATTTGCATATGAATGGGGCGTAAATTAGCTGACTTCCTGATCTGATTTAATGTGTCAAGCAGATTACACATTTTCTTTGCCATTTCCGCAACGTAGCAACGTTTAACACATGGATTTCATGTAATGTTGATAAGGTACCAAAAAGTAGTTCGAATTTATGTTTTCATTTATTAGTAAACAAAACTTGTTTAAACAGCGAAATTGTCGTGGAAATCAGCCTTGTTTGCAAAGCGATGATGAAAAAAACTTAATTTAGACTGTAATGATCTCCAACACTGAAATCATTAGGTCATCACACCGTTGATATCGCAACGGACGCTAATAGTTTATCGAATCCCATTGTAACACCGTTGATATAGCAACGGATGCTAATAGTTTATCGAATCCCATTGTAACACCGTTGATATAGCAACGGACGCTAATAGTTTATCGAATCCCATTGTAACACCGTTGATATAGCAACGGACGCTAATAGTTTATCGAATCCCATTGTAACACCGTTGATATAGCAATGGACGCTAATAGTTTATCGAATCCCATTGTGACGTAAAGACAAACACTATTTGTCCGGGGGACAATATTTGGCATGACAGGCCCCCCAGCCGGTAATTTGACCATGATAACAAGTTTAGATAGCTGGCCGCTAAACAAATTTAGCAATCTGAAAAAGTTTAGCTGACATGAGCTAATTGACTGACATAACAAGAGGAAAAACTGCTGATGCACAACATTTTCGAATTTGTGCCTTGTGTATTCTATTATATTAACTTGCAACACTAAGTTGAGTACCGGACTGAGTTCCTAAAAAATGACTAATATATTTTATCTTTTATTAATTTGTGGAAATTGATCTGAGGGCCTTCGTGGTGCTTGTCTAGGCTCTCCAGCACCATGAGTCTGACTGATTGTGAGTGACAGGAAATCTTGAATAACAACAGGAAGTGGAGGCTGAGTGATTGACAACCTGTTACCACGGCACTCTGACCGCTTGCCCCTTTCTGTGCTGGACCGAGCAGTTGCCATGGTGACCAGGCATGAGAGACACACCTTCGTGGACGGAATAAATGAGTGTCCCCCCAATCCCCTCCATCTCATCAAGCCTAACCACACACACACACACAGGTCTGTGATTAGTCATTGAGGAGCATGACAAGAGCCAGTCACAGAGGGCAATCAATCACCCCCCCCCCCCCCCCCCCCCCCCCCCCCTTGTCGGCCCCTCTCCAGCACCTTGGCACAGATGAGTCAAATTACAGCCCTCGACATGTCATTCAAACACAGAGAGAGGGAGGGAGAGAGAGAGAGAGAGAGGGAGCAGAAAAAGGAAGGTTGGTCAGTTTTATGTACTAGAAACAGGGTTGAATCCCCTGAAGACCTTCCAAGAAAAGCATACCTGTAACCTGATTACAGCATGAGGGCTTTAAAAAAAAGACTTTAATTACATTTATAGCATAAAATGCAGCAAGAAATGTCATAGCAACATGTTATTAATTCCATTCCATGTGAATGGTTTTCAACATTCCACTTCATAGTGTTGCTACAACTGAAGCCCTACTTTATCGCCCCTAATACCATGACACCACGTACATGCGTGGTGCATGTACGTCAGTTTGAATATAGATTATCGTTGGCATGTCCGGTACATCAACATTACATATATAGATTATCTGCACGCAACACGATTAAACCCAGTGTACTCTCCCACTGATACCCCATGTTGCACATCACAGTACGTAAAACCCCAATGATGCTCTTACCCACGTCATTATGCAAACAGCATAATACACTACCAGCCATAAACCCTCATGGTGTCTGTCCCCTGAGGTTTACCGTACAGCCCTCTACTCACTGGGCGATTACACTACAGCCGCACAGTACCTAAATACTGACTGGATTTCCCCTGGGGGAAAGATATTATGGAGATAGGGAAGGGAGGGCTCGTTAGAAAGCTTTGAGCTCCTCTTGTTAATCCACTATTTGAAAAATTGTGCAGTCTTGGCTACTGGCTGGTTTCTCACACACTGGGTGACAGGGAGGGACACACACACACACACATACAGATATTCTATTAGACCCTAACAGGATGGAGTGAGATTGCGTGACACTGAGCTCAAACTAACAGGACACTCTGAATTGCATCACTTTAGGATGTGACTGGAGTCGTAAATCACATTGGCAAGAGTCTGCACTGTCACACACATGCTGCACTTATGTACCAACACATACAAACAATAATACACACACACCAGGGTTTCCGTTAGCCGGTAATAGCCAGCTTTGGTCAATAAAAAAAGATAAATAAATAAAATTGGCGCTGGCAAATTTTTCGGGAGAAGAAGAAAAAATTCCATTACGACATAATGCTTTTTAGCCTATTCATTGATGGAAATATCAGTCGATGTAAATACAGTTGAATGGTCATACTTATCGCTCTATAGGTCAATTTGCATAATTTAGTGGAAGTAAATTGGCATGTGGGTACAGTGCGCTGTATTCCTTATGTAGGCTATTATATTTATCACATGCTTACAGCAGATACAGAGAGTTTTGAGCTGACAAGCGCGAGAGCTGCTGCTACTTCATCTGAAACAGCGAATGCAACAGAAGGAAGGCTTCGTCATTATGGAACGGACATTCACGCGTAGCCTATTGCCCAATGTAAAGAAATAATAGTTGATCAACATTTTAAGGCTAAAGTTTTGATCTGTCGCATCAGACTCATTGCTTTTTAAATGTTTTTTTTTAGCCTAGGCCTACTGGTTGTATGAATTTGGGATCTATCGTCCCACAACTGTCCCAGAGTCTGTTTGGAATAGGCTATTTCTTTCTCGACAAGTTGACCAATAGAATAGGTCAACTTTTCTCCTATGGGGAATAGCAGAAACCCCAAACAGCATAGGCTAGTGATTTTGCTATTCGTTACTCGTCTTGTTGGCTGAGGAAAAGTACATGTGGACAGTTATTCTGACATGTTCAAAGTGCACATCAAAGTGACAATTAGGGTAAGATGGAAAACACATCGTTGCATCCTGACTTACATGTTCTGTTAATATAAATTACCATAATCTAAATGTGATTTCTGTCATTCTGAGCACCGTGGGTGGACGCCCTAATCAGGTTACGCACCCAATGCATTATGGTCCGGTAAATTTCTGAAATGTCCGGAGGCGCCACAGAAACCCTGACACACATATAAAACATATAAATGCATGATGCCGCCAGAATGATTGTGTGTGATTAATGATCTGGACCCTGAGCAGACAGTGTGAAGCCATCAGCCACCTCGGTACCATGGCGACAGACCCACCCGACGCCTCAACAACGCAATGGCCGACAGGTGGGTTTAGTGTTTCTACCACTGCACCACACAGGGATATAGAGCAGGGCAGGAAATGGGTCCCTCACAGTCATTTAGCAGACACTCTTATCCAGAGTGATTTACATGAGCAATTAGGGAAAAGTGCCTTGCTCATGGGCACATAAATATATTTGTCATCTAGTCGGCTCAGGGATTCAAACCATTGGTTGATATATCATGATATATCAATCAATGAGTCTAAACCAGTCAGATTGCGAGGTAGGAACTACCCCTTGTATAATCTTCCATAACTACATTAATATTCTTACTCATTGCAACGCTCTTGTTTTATGGCAATTCTAAGAAGACAGCAAGGAGGGAGAGGACCACCACAGAGCATTACCATGGGTAAGAATATTAATGTAGTTATGGAAGGATATACAAGGGATAGTTCCTACCTCGCAATCTGATTGGTTTAGAGTCACTGGTTGATATATCATGATATACCATACCCTCTTTATGGTAACAAAGAGTTATTACAGTGTGTTAGCGTTTTAATTGAATTCCCATTCAATTGTTCGGAAATGTATGTTACTCTCAACAGAACTGCAAAAAATCTTGAAAAGGGATGGGAGAACTGTGGATGGGGCATCGGCATTAAAGGTAAGCATCGTCAAAGGAGAACTACACAACCCGCCAGAGACAGAGAGAGGGGAAATCAGAGTGGGATATTGTAATCTCTAACTAGAGGAATGTTGGATGGTGGGAGTTGGAGGGGGACGATGAACTCGGCAGATGCTGAAAACATCTTACTCTATGATCTGTGGAATGACAATGTTGATGACGACACTGATTACGATAATGATTACGATAATAATGGTTATAATGACAAAGGGGACGAGGCTTGAGGACGAGGCCTGAGTCCATTAGCAATTCTCAATAACATGGATGTAAATTTGTGCACAACATTTGGGATGATACAGAGAGTTAGAGCTGACAAGCGCGAGAGCTGCTGCTACTTCATCTGAAACAGCGAATGCAACAGAAGGAAGGCTTCGTCATTATGGAACGGACATTCACGCGTAGCCTACTGCCCAATGTAAAGAAATAATAGTTGATCAACATTTTAAGGCTAAAGTTTTGATCTGTCGCATCAGACTCATTGCTTTTTAATGTTTTTTTTATAGCCTAGGCCTACTGGTTGTATGAATTTGGGATCTATCGTCCCACAACTGTCCCAGAGTCTGTTTGGAATAGGCTATTTCTTTCTCGACAAGTTGACCAATAGAATAGGTCCATTTTTCTCCTATGGGGAATAGCAGAAACCCCAAACAGCATAGGCTAGTGATTTTGCTATTCGTTACTCGTCTTGTTGGCTGAGGAAAAGTACATGTGGACAGTTATTCTGACATCTTCAAAGTGCACATCAAAGTGACAATTAGGGTAAGAAGGAAAACACATCGTCGCATCCTGACTTACATGTTCTGTTAATATAAATTACCATAATCTAAATGTGATTTCTGTCATTCTGAGCACCGTGGGTGGACGCCCTAATCAATGGAACATTTATTGGATCTTTTAATGAAACATGGGACCAACACTTTACATGTTGCGTTTATATTTCTGTTCGGTACAGAAGAATGGTCCACTAGAGCCGGCACTGAAGTAATATCTACCATGACCCTTTACAGACATAGAACGCAGCTACAGTAAAATGACAATACTGACAATTGATAACTTTACAGACAATTTAAAAAAGTGCTGCATCAGAAGAGTCTGTGCCGTTTGACAGTCAAATTCTGCTCTTGTATATAATGTTCTGTTGTTTCGCTGACAACATTAAACGCTGTTGCTTGATGTGCTGATGTGTTGTTTTTTATGCTGTTTTTAATGATATGGTAGCCAGATGTGCTTTCTCTCTACTAAGTTTCTTGGTAAATCATGGTATTTAAAGAACTTTAAAGTACTTTCTTAGGGGAGAGTACTTTAGTGGGCTGAGCGCAGGCAGCTGGCAGGCAGGCTGCGCACAGCAGCTCAAGATTATTTGATTGACAGTTCTGGTCGCCTAGTGATGGAAATTAGTCCGGGTTCAGAAGCAGCATGACTTACTTTATAGGCAAGTAAAATGTGGTTCACATCTCCAGATAAGGTTTCATGTCAGTATTTAAAAAGCTGTAGTGTGGCCAACCTTAACAAACAAAAAAACATGCTGTAGCCGAGGCGCTTTCAAGGGCCCACATTCCATTATATCTGAAAAGGGCAGCCTAACCGATATAGTCTATAGGTAGCCTACTGTAATTTCATATTATGAGACAAAAACACCCCCACCCACTCGGGAAACGAAGAGTACCCCGTGCTCGCATGACTGGCCATCTGTAGCCTGGCGACATCAGTCTCATGAATAAACCAGGACATTCTACAGGCAACAGACTGAAGATTGAACACACACTGGCATCATTAGTGAAGATAAAGAGCAGACAGGACAATACAAGTGAGAGTGAAGAGGGGCAGGCAGAACCTTGCACATAAACTCAGCAAAAAAAGAAACATCTCTTTTTCAGGACCCTGTCTTCCAAAGATAATTTGTAAAAAATACAAATATCTTCACAGATCTTCATTGTAAAGGGTTTAAACACTGTTTACAATGCTTGTTCAAAGAACCATAAACAATTAATGACATGCACCTGTGGAACGGTCGTAAAGACACTAACAGCTTACAGACGGTAGGCATTTAAAGTCACAGTTATGAAAACTTAGGACACTAAAGAGGCCTTTCTACTGAACCTGAAAAACACCAAAAGAAAGATGCCCAGGGTCCCTGCTCATCTGCGTGAACGTGCCTTAGGCATGCTGCAAGGAGGCATCAGGACCGCAGATGTGGCCAGGGCAATACATTTCAATGTCTGTACTGTAAGACGGCTAAGACGGCCATACAGGGAGACAGGACGGACAGCTGATCGTCCTCGCAGTGGCAGACCACGTGTAACAGCACCTGCACAGGATCAGTACATCTGAACATCACACCTGCGGGACAGACACAGGATGGTAGCAACTACTGCCCGAGTTACACCAGGAACGCACAATCCCTCCATCAGTGCTCAGACTGTCCGCAATAGGCTGAGAGAGGCTGGATTGAGGGCTTGTAGGCCTGTTGTAAGGCAGGTCGTCTCCAGAAATCACCGGCAATAACGTCGCCTATGTGCACAAACCCACCGTCGCTGGACCAGACAGGACTGGCAAAAAGTGCTCTTCACTGACGAGTTGCAGTTTTGTCTCATCAGGGGTGAGGGTCGGATTCGTGTTTATCGTTGAAGGAATGAGTGTTACACCGAGGCCTGTACTCTGGAGCGGGATTGATTTGGAAGTGGAGGGTCCGTCTTGGTCTGGGGCAGTGTGTCACAGCATCATCGGACTGAGCTTGTTGTCATTGCAGGCAATCTCAACGCTGTGTGTTACAGGGAAGACATCATCCTCCCTCATGGGGTACCCTTCCTGCAGGCTCATCCTGACATGACCCTCCAGCATGACAATGCCACCAGCCATACTGCTCATTCTGTGCGTGATTTCCTGCAAGACAGGAATGTCAGTGTTCTGCCATGGCCAGCGAAGAGCCCTGATCTCAATCCCATTGAGTACGTCTGAAACCTGTTGGATCAGAGGGTGAGGGCTAGGGCCATTCCCCCCAGAAATGTACAGGAACTTGCAGGTGCCTTGGTGGAAGAGTTGGGTAATATCTCACAGCAAGAACTGGCAAATCTGGTGCAGTCCATGAGGAGGAGAAGCACTGCAGTACTTAATGCAGCTGGTGTCCACACCAGATACTGACTGTTACTTTTGATTTTGACCCCCCCTTTGTTCAGGGACACATGATTCCTTTTCTGTTAGTCACATGTCTGTGGAACTTGTTCAGTTTATGTCTCAGTTGTTGAATCTTGTTATGTTCTTAAAAATATTTACACATGTTAAGTTTGCTGAAAATAAACACAGTTAGAGGGCATTTCTTTTTTTGCTGAGTTTATGTCTTGGTAATCTGCATATCGCAATATCTTGTCTTGCATGCCTTGCAAATTCACCAAAGTAGCTTAAAATGTGCCCCTTCCTCTCTGGTTATATTTAAATTACAGGCCTTCATAGCCATATAGTCTAGTAGGCTATAACACAGAAAATATACTAATATAGTTTGTGAAAATTGCAATGTGATTTTCATTATTTGGCGAAAACATCGTTTTCTGTTAGGGATTATTCTTAAAGTTAAGAATTCCACCTTCGTTTAAAAGTTCACACCCCTAAACCACATCATTTAAAAATATTTTATTTTATTTTATCAGGCAAGTTAGTTAAGAATAAATTCTACACTATTCTAATACGGCCTACACCAGCCAAACTCGGGTCGACACTGGGCCAATTGTGCGCCGCCCTAAGGGACACCCAATCATGGTCGGTTGTGATACAGCCTCAAGCACTAAGACGCAGTGCCTTAGACCGCTGCGCCACTCAGAGGCCCAGTTTAATACAGTCCAGTCCAGACTCCAGCAGTAGTTATTGGGATGAATGTTAAAGTCAGGCTAAGTTATAGTACAAGATACCCCCTCCTAAAGAAAAAAGTTACACTACATGACTCACATTGAGTGTGGAACTGATATTTTGTATTTTGAAATTGAGCTCACCTCTTCAATTTTGAGAGTTATTTTGGCAAAGGTATGTGTTTTAGAAATGTCTGAATCTGCTCTTTCTGATACTACATAGAGATCTAAATATCTTTCCTGCATGTGAATCTGTAGGAGGATTTGAAAAAGTGACTTTTTGATGCTCTGTTTCCCTGTCTGTGTCAATTACAAGCTACGCCTATCCCTTGTTGTAATAATCCCACTGGGCACAGAAGTTAGTTCAACATCTAGATTTGATTTACAATTGGTTGAGTTGTCAACTAATGTGAATTCAACATGAAATCGGTAAAAACAATACCATGTCATAGGATTTAAGTTCAAAGTTGGGTGAAAAGAAATATGAGATTCCCATTGATTACTTTTCTCAAATTCAATCCATTTTCCACGATTATTCAACTTCATCACCATTTTTGGGGGGGGGGAATTGTTCATGAGTCTGTGACCACGGTTGCGGGATGACATTCTTTGGGGGTGCACATGTATGTCAGAATATATTTAAGGATAAGAAGTGATTAGTCAACTCTGGAAAGTCGTGGATTTTTACACATGCTAATAGCCCCTAACTGTCACACCCTGATCTGTTTCACCTGTCTTTGTGATTGGCTACAGTTTTGTTCATCAAACCTACCAGCGTTTCCCCCCTTGCTCCTGGATTGTCTATAGTTCCTGTTTTTCTAGTTTTCCTGGTTTTGACCTTTCTGCCTGCCCTGACCCTGCCCGCCGTCCTCTACCTTTGCCCCACTACTCTGGATTACCGACCTCTGCCTGACCGACCTGAAGATCCAATATGAAATCAAACTTAAATTGAAATGTAACTTGATGTGCATTTAAAATAGCAACACACTTCAAACAATAAAATGAAAAAACAAGCATGGCAATAAAAGAGAAGTTATCAAAGAACATAAAACACAAAGGCATCATTTATTAAAGGCCAAACTAAAAAGGCTGGTTTATAAATGGGATTTTAACACCTCACGCAGTTTCACAGTACATTGCAAAGTTCCATATAAAAAATGAATAATAAAACGTATGAAAGTGTTACACACTTTATAAAATAAACACAAACAATGATGAAACCATTAAACGTTTATTACCGCTACAATTTAAGAAATGAACAGTAGCTTTTCTCATAGTTTCAACTGCAGTTAGCCTAATACCTAAAAAAACAGCCCTGCGTGAAACTGGTACATCAGCAGATACTGTCTCTGTAGTCCTGGCAAACTGCACAATATACTGGCAACTTGCAGAGTGCTTCATAATTCTCTGAACTGGAGTAAACTGTGCCTCTGATACAGATTTAAATGCCTTGCCCCAAACCTCAACAGGGGACTTAACCTTTTACTGTTTTGGATGTTTCAGGAAACAATTCGTGACTTGTTTCAGGAAACTAAGCGTATGTTGCATGCCAGTACTTTACAGGAGAGGCATTTGAGTATTATTATTACTTTGTGCTTTTTGGCAGAAATGCCTTCTGGAACACGTGAACTTTCATGTGCCTTAATAACAAACTTGTATGCCATCTGAAAATATGAATACAATTGTTAAATTAAGAGCATAGTTCGTTTAGCCACGGAAAAAGTCAGGAACCTTCCCGCTAGGCATGATTGGCTGAGATAATGAATGGGCTGGACATGCCGAGAGACGAGTTTGGATTGGTCTGCCATGTAGCACCTTCTGTCTATAACCTGAGCCGCTTGTTATGTGTAGATAATCCTTTCAACTGCATCTGTTCTGAAAGATATCATGGGAGAACTGCAAAAGTGTTGCTATTGTTCTCAATAACATGCATGCCCTGAATTTATCTGATGACAGTGATGGGAAAGAAACAGCAATCAACAGTGTTGTTGTCACAGAATAAGTTGACCAAGTTTTAAAATCAGTGGAATGCCCTGTGGAAGCCGAGTATGATAAGGAGAAAAATACAATTCTGACATTTGATTGCAAATGCGGATGGAGTCAAAAACACAGAAGGCTGTTTTATAAAACACCTGTCTACGAGCAACCATGGGATCCGTGACAGAGAGGGAGAAAAATCTGATGATTCGTATGGCATTGCACATGGTCAGTGTGAACCAGAGTGACGTGACACAATGGGCCAAGCAAGCTGTACAAATGAAACGGAAACCACACAGGACATCTTATTTAATGAAAGGTGTTGCAGTCTGCAGTGAAGCATTCATCCATGTATACGGGTAAGAGTCTAGCTACATTTTCAGATATTGTACTTTCCTAATTTAGTCAGAGAGTTGTTTTCATTGCAAGTTAAAGCGTACTGTTAGCTAGCTAGCTAATGTTAGTTGGCTGTCTCGCTAGCTAACATCACATGTATGATCTGTGTAGTAATATTATCTCAGAAAGCTATTTGCATTGATAATAATAGCCTAATGTCAGCTGGCTAAATATCATTGAACATAGTTAGTTAGCTTTAGCTAACTATGACAATCGGTTTGTATTGCTAGTACTCTATGGATTGGGATTATGGTTCATTTTTTAGCTAGCTAGATAGCTACATGTCTAAACAAAAGACTCCACTTCGCCAGATGATTACGTGACCAAGTTAACCAGGTGTGTCTGGCGGTGATTACGGCCATATATTGTATAATAATGAAAAAATATTTGTATCTGTAATTTGTCTTTCAGCATCAGTAGAACACGCCTGACTCTCCTCCACCAGTCATACAAGGAGAATGGTCTACTGCCTCCCATCAAAAAGAGAGCCGGCCCAAGCAAGCACAGGTTACACTTGAAGCATTAGGACTTGCAGCGAGTTGTGAACTTCATCAACAATGCAGAGGATAATGCAATATTATTACCAGGTGTTACGAATCCCTTTTTGGCCCGACAGTCTAGGGGGGATGGTAGTGAGACGCGTAACATAACTCATGTAAATTATAATTGTGACAAAGTACGTGTGAACGAAATAACCAGGACAACTGAAATAATACCGTCAAACTCAGGGTTTATTGTAAAACACACGGTAATGGGGGGGAGCAGGAAAAAGGGGCTGAGCTGGACCCAAGGAAAGAAACAATAAGTATTCAAAACACCCCTAAGCTAGACTAGCCTATTTCAACAACAGCTAACTAACTAACCAAAATACAGTGGGTGGTCCGCCCAGTTCTAACTAGTGTGTGTTAACAAAGTTTACCTACGGGTAGTGTATGCCCATGGGCGACTTGTCTTGTTTTCCCCTTTTCCCACCAGCAACAAACAAACACTATAACCAAAACAATACTCACAGGTGATGAAAGTGCTATGGAGGTGCTCAAACAAAAGAGAGGTTAATTAATACACAGAGAGCGCGTGCAAAACAGAGGTCTACAAACATGGCATTTACAAAGAGATTAAGCTAGAAATCTATATAGAGCAGAGTTCTACCAACATGGCATTACAAAGATTGAGCTACTGAAATCTATCAAGAGCAGAGATCTACCAACATGGCATTACAAAGATTGAGCTACTGAAATCTATCAAGAACAGCTATCTACCAACATGGCATTACAAAGATTGAGCTCTCCTGAAATCTACCAAGAACAGCTATCTACCAACATGGCATTACAAAGATTGAGCTTCTGAAATCTATCAAGAGCAGAGTTCTACCAACTTGGTAGATCAACCACCACATGCTCAAATGGTTCACCTATTACAGGTATTGGACAAAGAGGAGCGGGAGGAATAACCTGATTTGGTTTTCCTGTTATCTGACATGTGTGGCATGTCCGACAGAACTGAGCCACATCTTGTTTTAAACCCGGCCAAAAGAAATGTCGAAGGATCCGATCATACGTCTTTGTAATTCCCATTCTTCTTCTTCACCTCTTCTAACGAGACAACACTAGAAAAACATTTAGCAAGTTTGTTGTCAACCTTTTGGTTAGCAATCAGCTGCTCACGAGTGACTGGTAACTGTATTGCATCAGCAATAAGTTCAACGTTCTTTGATTCTTTCCTGGGCTGTTTGTCAGAGGCGATCAGCTTCTCAGAGGTATCACACAATCCATCCTCTTGATCATCCTCTTTGAACAGAACAGTGTTCGACAAATCTATCAAGTCACCCTCTTGTAGTGCCTGAGCACGAGTGACAGCACAAGCGGGGAACACATGTGGATAACTCTGTGCCAACTCATTCGAGAGAGAGTGGTCACTTTTATCCAATACTTCCAATACGGGTACTACCTTTCCTCCGGCAATATCGTTACCCATTATAAAGGTCACACCTTTCACTGGCAACTTAGGACGTACCCCCACTCTGAATATTCCACTGATTAACTCAGAGTGTACTTTCACAAAGTGCAACGGCACTGGGACAAAACCCATTTCAATACCCTGCACTAACACACTGGAACCACAGTATGTATCGTCAGATAAGGGCAACACATCAGACAATATAAACGACTGCGCCGCACCAGTATCTCTAAGGATTTTAACCGGACGCTGAGACGCTTCGTCATTCGTTAGGGACACAAACCCCTCGAAAATGAATGGTTCATAACTGCGGTCGGAGACTGGGTCTTTCAAACTACAGTTACCCTGAGGCACCTGTTTTGTTGCAGACCTCACAACCGTACGAATTAGAGCAACACCTGTTGGCGGCTTGGCACGAAGAGGCATCCCTCGTTTGCGTTTAAGCAGGAAGCAATCATTAATCATATGTCCCACTTTATGACAATAGAAACAGGAACGCTCATTCTTCTGCCGTGCTTGATATACTACTGCTGGCCGACTAGGGCTAAAGGTAGGAAACTCAGTGGTTCTACTCTCAGTTTGAGCCGAAAACACACTCTTGTGCGTCAACACAAACTCGTCTGCCAACACAGACGCTTCTGCCAGGGAGGATACTTTCTGTTCGTTTAGGTAAACTACAATGCGTTCGGGTAAGCAATTTTTAAACTCTTCCAACAAGATTAACTCCCGGAGAGAGTTGAAATCAGTTACCTTACTAGCAGCATGCCATTTATCAAACATATTTCCCTTGTCTCTAGCAAATTCCACATAAGTCTTACTAGAAGACTTTCTATGAGACCTAAATCTCTGTCGGTATGCCTCAGGCACAAGCTCATAGGCACGAAGAACAGTAGCTTTGACCACTTCATAATTCAAACTGTCCTCCAGAGGTAGCGCTGACAAAACCTCTTGGGCTTTACCAGTTAATTTACACTGAAGTAATAGGCACCATACCTCTTCAGGCCACTTCAATGCTACGGCTATACGCTCAAATACACAAAAATAGGAGTCAACCTCCGACTCTCTGAACAAAGGTACTAAGGCAATCTGCCTACTAATGTCAAACGTGTTTGAGGACACAGCTGGTGAGGACGACTCACTAACAGGAACAGTAGGAACGAAGGCTAGCCTCGCTGTCTCTGCCTCCAGTTCCATCTGGCGCATTTTAAACGTCATCTGCCTCTGTTCTCGTTCTTTTTCTGCCTCCATTTTACACATCATCTGCCGTTGTTCTCTTTCTGCCTCAATTTTACACATCTCCAACTGGAGAGTCTCTCGCCTAATTTGGGCTCTCTCTTCCACCTCTAGTTGTAACTGTGCTAAACGGACATCCCTTCTGGCATCACCGTTTGACAGTGGGGAGAGTGGATCAAAATGGGACAATGTGGCTGGTGTTTAAGCCTCGCCCTCATTATCAGACACCAATGGGCTTACAGGAGCAGTAACATCCCCTACAGTGGTAGTATGCTCAGGCAGCGGTAACACAAGCACCTGCTCTTCCAACAATACATTTAACACTAGCTGTTTAACCTCCGCCTTAACTACACTCTGCGGAATCGATATTGAGTAATGGTCAGCCAAGGTCATTAAATCAACTCTACGACATTTATCAAAAACCTCCCACGAAGGATTATCCAAAAAGGACTTCAAATCAAAAGTAGCCATCTTACACTACTTCACAAGAGCCAACGAAAATAGCAAACACTAATGCTACTTCAGCTATGACGCTCAACACTGAACTATACCACTACAACAATCTACATGAGCGGCATGGGTGTCAGTAAAGACAGATCCCGGATGAGCCCCCACTTATGTTACGAATCCCTTTTTGGCCCGACAGTCTAGGGGGGATGGTAGTGAGACGCGTAACATAACTCATGTAAATTATAATTGTGACAAAGTACGTGTGAACGAAATAACCAGGACAACTGAAATAATACCGTCAAACTCAGGGTTTATTGTAAAACACACGGTAATGGGGGGGAGCAGGAAAAAGGGGCTGAGCTGGACCCAAGGAAAGAAACAATAAGTATTCAAAACACCCCTAAGCTAGACTAGCCTATTTCAACAACAGCTAACTAACTAACCAAAATACAGTGGGTGGTCCGCCCAGTTCTAACTAGTGTGTGTTAACAAAGTTTACCTACGGGTAGTGTATGCCCATGGGCGACTTGTCTTGTTTTCCCCTTTTCCCACCAGCAACAAACAAACACTATAACCAAAACAATACTCACAGGTGATGAAAGTGCTATGGAGGTGCTCAAACAAAAGAGAGGTTAATTAATACACAGAGAGCGCGTGCAAAACAGAGGTCTACAAACATGGCATTTACAAAGAGATTAAGCTAGAAATCTATATAGAGCAGAGTTCTACCAACATGGCATTACAAAGATTGAGCTACTGAAATCTATCAAGAGCAGAGATCTACCAACATGGCATTACAAAGATTGAGCTCTCCTGAAATCTACCAAGAACAGCTATCTACCAACATGGCATTACAAAGATTGAGCTTCTGAAATCTATCAAGAGCAGAGTTCTACCAACTTGGCATTACAAAGAGATTGAGCTCTTGAACAAACAAATGATGGGGTTTTTAAACCATGGGGAAGGAACTGTGATAGGGTAGGAAACAGGAGGAGGTGTGTCTTCTGATTGATGGGTTGATTGTTGACTGATTGGGGAGTGATGATTTTCACCTGTGAGGGGAGAATGAGAGAAAAGAAACACACACACACAGGATACACACACAGGATAACTGTATCCGTAACACCAGGATACCACCCAGGACACAAACACTTGAGTGGAAAACTGCTGCCATCTCATGTGACAAAGGCAGCAGTGTGGCGTCTCCACAATGAATCGATGACAACACTTTTGATTATTTCATTTACCTCCAACATGATTGACACCACTTTTATTGTATTTTTTTCTTTCTTTTTCAGGTCCGTGTTGTCTTCCTTCAGGAATCTGTGGACTACCTGCCACAGATCAAGCAGTACCAGCACTTCAGGTGAATATAATTTTCATTGTATTGTGTGAGGTTATTATCTAAACTTGGGAGGTCAATGGATGTTACGCAAGGTTGTAATGTCTTCTCTATTTTTTTGTCTATTTTCCTGTTTTACAGCTTCAATGTTCTGGAGCCTGGTATCGTTGTCTCCAAGGAGCATTCGGACTCAGTCGGAACCAGGTTTCAACTGCTGCACAACGCTGACGTCCTTCCTCCCATAGATAATCTGCCTGTACAAGCACCACCTGGACTGGACACAACTAGACAAGCGTATCTTTATGAGAAGATCAGGGAGTTTTGCGACAAAGAGGCCATGGACATCACATGCCCTGCACCAAAGTTAAGGGCAGGACAGAAACAGGCTCTCTGAACATACAATGCATTTGGGAACTATTCAGACCTCTTGACTTTTCCAACATTTTGTTATGTTACAGCCTTATTATGAAATGGATTAAATACATGTTCTCCTCATCACCCTACACACAATACCCCATAATGACAAAGCAAAAACAGGTTCTTAGAAATATTTGCAAATGTATTAAAAATAAAAAACAGAAACACATTATTTACATTCAGACCCTCATCCTTGAGATGTTTCTGCAACTTGATTGGAGTCCACCTGTGGTAAATTAAATTGATTGGGCATGATTTGGAAAGGCACACACCTGTCTATATAAGGTCCCACAGTTGACAGTGCATGTCAGAGCGAAAACCAAGCCATGAGGTGAAAGGAATTGTCCGTAGAGCTCCGAGACAGGATTGTGTCGAGGCACCAAAACATTTCTGCAGCATTGAAGGTCCCCAAAAACACAGTGGCCGCCATAATTCTTAAAAGGAATAAGTTTGGAACCACCAACACTCTTCCTAGAGCTGTTCGCCCGGCCAAACCCAAGCAATCGGGAGAGAAGGGCCTTGGTCAGAGAGGTGAACAAGAACCCGATGGTCACTCTGGCAGAGCTCCAGAGTTCCTCTGTGGAGATGGGAGAAACTTCCAGAAGGACAACCATCTCTGCATTATTCCACCAATCAGGCTTTTTTTTGTTGTTGGCCAGATGGAAGCCACTCCTCAGGAAAAGGCTCATGGCAGCCCACTTGGAGTTTGCCAAAAGGCACCTAAAGACTCAAGATTCTCTGGCCTGACGAAATTAAGATTGAACTCTTTGGACTGAATGCCAAGCATCACATCTGGAGGAAACCTGGGACCATCCCTACAGTGAAGCATGGTGGTGACAGTATCATGCTGTGGGAATGTTTTTTAGCAGCAGGGACTGGGAGACAAGTCAGGATCTAGAGAAAGATGAACACAACTAAGTACAGAGAGATCCTTTATGAAAACCTGCTCCAGAACACTCAGGACCTCATACCGGGGGCACAGGTTCACCTTCCAAAAGGACAACAACCTAAAGCACAGAGCCAAGACAACGCAGGCGTGGCTTCAGGACAAGTCTCTGAATGTCCTTGAGTGGCCCAGCCAGAGCCCGGACTTGAACCCGATCTAACACCTCTGGAGAGACCTGAAAATAGCTGTGTAGCGACTCTCCCCATCCAACTTGACAGAGCAAGAGAGGATCTGCAGACAAGAATGGAAAAACTCCCCAAATACAGGTGTGCCAAGCTTAGCGTCATACCCAAGAAGACTTGAGGCTGTAATCACTGCCAAAGGTGCTTTAAGAAAGTACTTGAAGAGTAAAGGGTCAGAATACTTATGTCAATGTGATATTTCCATTTTGTATTTGTAAAACATTTGCAAAATTTTCTAAAAACCTATTTTTGTCTTGTCATTGTGTGGTATTGTGTATAGATGGATGAGGGGGGGTAAAACGATTTAATCAATTTTAGAATAAGGCTGTAACATAACAAAATGTGGAAAAAGTCAAGGGTTCTGAATACTTTCTGAATGCAGTGTAGATTCCATGGTTCATGGGTGGTGCAGACGGACCAGTTCATCACTGGAGGCGAGTTCCCAGTCATCCGGACTATCTACAGTGCCTCTATGCTCATTCATATGACTCATTCCTAACACATACACGCCATATGTTGCTGCTTCTATTTTTTTTGTATCCTGCTGCTCAGTCACTTCCCCCTTATTGTATGCATATGACTGACTACCTTGTCTATCACCAGTATCACTGATATCATCATTGATATTGTTATTTTCCATAATGTATATTATTTTGTTCTTTCTCTACTGGCATTGACACTTTTTGTTCATATTTTTTTTATATTGACACTTTAAATTGTTGATATTGCTACTATGCAAATATGCAAGTAACCCTTTCACTGTACCATTTACACCTTCTGTATCCTGTGCATGTGACAAATAAACTCAGATTCTATTGGATATAGTGTGCGTTTACCAGAGATGGTAATGTGAAGAACAACCTGACCTGCACCAAAGTCAGATTAGGATATAGTCCAAGGACTAGATAAATTGTATTTTTACCTGGAGTTTTTCCTTATTGTAGGCTACTACTTTTACCACTTTTAGTCTTGACATATTTGGTTGTTTACTACACAACTCACTGTGTTTAGCACATGGCCTCACATGTGAATCATTAAAGAGATTGTGGGGCTAAGGCTTAAGAGGGTGTGAATGATGTTGGATGGGTGTAGACAAAGAAGAGTGCTCCAGTAGGTGTACCAAAACATTCAAGGGCCATTTTCTCAAAAGTGGGCTTACAAGTTTATCAACTTTCAAAGCAGAAATACTTTCCCATTGTTCTTCAACTGCAGTGTATAATATACAATTACCTAGTTCTGAGTCTCTACTTTTATCCAATGTATAAAAAAAACACAATTTCAAATGTTGCTAGACAAGACCGAATTGAGGCGGTGAGTCACATTTACCCGAGCCAGAAATGTGTGTGTTTTCATGTGCTGGACCAACAAGCACATCGCACTATGCCTGGTATTAGCTCTACATCTGGTTGAATGCGTGGTGGGGTTGTCTGTCTGTCAATGGCGAACCACTTTACAAGTGCACACGATGAGCAAAAACCTTATCATGTTGTTCATATGCAACACTGGTCACAGATCAGTATTCTCACTCTGATCAATGGCATGTCAGTACGTGGTACCAACAGCACCTACATGCATGTCATCTCTCTCATGACAGCCTGCTAACACGTTTCTCATATCATCAAAGGCAGTTGGCCAGACCATGCTCTTAAGTGCTAGCTGTGTAATGTCTAGCCTTCCTTTCTTTCATCCTTTTCTCCCCAACCCTGAAACACTGTCAAAGAGATCTTTCGTTTCTCTTTCCTTTCTTCTCTTCCTTCTCTTAAAATCCTTTAGCCTTTACGCACTGGCGTAGTGTAATTTTGTAGCTTTGTAGTGTAATTAATGCTGTTAGTCATGTGGTGCCTTCAGGGACATTGTGCTGACCAGGATGACCTTCAAATGCCAACCTGTGTCTGGGGCTGGTCTGGACTGGCCACATGTATAAATGTATGATACCCATTTAATCAATGTTCCGTTTTACCGGTCAGGAAACTCATCCCACAACCAATGTGAAACCAAAAATATACGTTCCTCCAACTTCCAAGGAACCAAATGTTAGCACAGACTTGTTATGGGTAGAGGCAGGCTCAGTTATGTTAAGGAACACACACACAAACAGACTCCTCAAGGTTAAGCAATGGTAATATTCTCCAACACCGTCCTGTGCTTGCTAATAGTAAATTACATGGTAGTAAGCATGACATGGTAGTAAAGTGAGTCCTTGCTCTGATAAGACAATAGCTTGGACCTGTGTCCTACCCTATCTACGCAATGTACACCGCCCTCGGAACGTATCTGTGCCGCTAGTAATACCCCAGTAAATAAATATAAGGCTCTAGGAAACTACAGGTTGTTGAATGGAGAAGAAGACAGCATGTTGAAGGAGCTTCATTGTCATGCTGTTCTCTTCATAGCAGAGACAGGGAACTGAAGAGAGAACATACTGAATAAACTCGGAGAGGGATTGGAGATTCAGGTTTGTGAGACAGGAATAAAGGGAGACATCTAGTCAGTTGTACAACTGAATGCCTTCAACTGAAAAGTGTCTTCCGCATTTAACCCAACCCCTCTGAATCAGAGAGGTGCGGGGGGCTGCCTTAATCCACGTCTTCGGCATCCGGAGAACAGTGGGTTAACTGCCTTGCTCAGGGGCAAAACGACAGATTTTTACCTTGTCAGCTCGGGGATTTGACCCAGCAACCTTTTGGTTACTAGCCCAACATTCTAACCACTAGACTACCTGGAAATGATAGGGGTATGTTTTCTGACATTTTTGTGTAATTTAGTGTTAATGGCAGGGAGATGTCACCTTTGTGAAGACCTATCTCTGGTACATTAAAAAAATATATATATCTTACTTCACCTTTATTATAACCAGGTAGGCTATTTGAGAACAAGTTCAAATTTGCAACTGCAACCTGGCCAAGATAAAGCAAAGCAGTTCGACACATACAACACCACAGAGTTACACATGGAATAAACAAACATACAATCAATAATACAGTAGAAAAATATATATACAGCATGTGCAAATGAGGGAGGATAAGAGAGGTAAGGCAATAAATAGGTCATGGTGGCGAAGTAATTACAATATAGAAATTAAACACTGGAATGGTAGGATGTGCAGAAGATGAATGTGCAAGTAGAGATACTGGGGTGCAAAGGAGCAAGATAAATAAATAAATACAGTATGGGGATGAGGTAGATTGGATGGGCTATTTACAGAAGAGCTATGTACAGGTGCAGTGATCTGTGAGCTGCTCTGACAGATGGTGCTTAAAGCTAGTAAGGGAGATATGAGTCTCCAGCTTTAGAGATTTTTGTAGTTTGTTCCAGTCATTGGCAGCAGAGAACTGGAAGGAAAGGCGGCCAAAAAAATAATTGGCTTTGGGGGGTGACCAGTGAGATATACCTACTGGAGTGCGTGCTACGGGTGGTTGCTGCTATGGTGACCAGTAAGCTGAGATAAGGCAGGGCTTTACCTAGCAGAGACTTGTAGATACCCTGGAGCCAGTGGGTTTGGTGACAAGTCTGAAGCGAGGGCCAGCCAACGGGAGCATACAGTGATGGGTAGTATATGGGGCTTTGGTGGTACCCAATTTTCATACTTAAAGATATCTTAAAAGAAAATGACTCAAGTAAGAGTGAAAGTCACCCAGTAAAATACTACTTGAGTAAAAGTCTAAAAGTATTTGGTTTTAAATGTACTTAAGTATCAAAAGTATAAATCATTTTTTATTCCTTATATTAAGCAAACCAGACAAACACGATTTTCTTGTTTTTTTTTAATTTACGGATAGCCAGGGATAGCACAGTTCAACCCTCAGACAGAATTTACAAACAAAGCATTTGTGTTTAGTGAGTCTGCCAGATCAGAAGTAGTAGGGATAACCAGGGATGTTCTCTTGATAGGTGCGTGAATTCGACACTTTTCCTGTCCTGCTAAGCATTCAAAATGTAACGAGTACTTTTGGGTGTCAGGGGAAATGTAAGGAGTATAAAGTACATTATTTTGTTTAGGAATGTAGTGGGGTAAAAGTAAAAGTTGTTAAAAATATAAATAGTGAAGTAAAGTACTGATACCCCAAAAAACGACTTAAGTAGCACTTTCAAGTATTTTTACTTAAGTACTTTATACTACTGCACACAACCACCAACCAGCCGCCCTGTAACAAACCTTTTTGAAAGAACCATGGTATATGCAAATCTGACTCCACCCTGCCATGTCATGGGCCTGTTAGGCACATCATCATCATCAGACTGTGGCCACAGGGCATCCATCTGTCACAGCACGACTCTTCACCATGCTGCTCTGCTACAGTACACAATGATACTCTCTGAGCTCTTTGGCTGTAGTGGGGTGCAGGTGTGTTGGACCAGGGGTTCCCAAACCTTTTGGCCTCGGGTCACCTTTTGTGCTAGAAAATTCACGAGGGACCCCCACATAATATCAGAACATGTTTTCCTACTTCAGAGTGCGGTAAAAATAGCATACAAGCAGTAGCACGGCAACCAAACACACATTGAACCACTCAGGTTGCCGCTCTGAAAATGGCTCCTGTTTTATTCATCATCAGAAAGCCAGGAGAGAGGACCCCCTCCACTGACTGCAGAATACAAACACTCTGTCTGCTTCTCAGAATGTATTGTGGGGGTGGGCGTCACCCCATGGGTCTGCTGTCAGGATGTACAGCGTCTTCAGATGAGTCAAACAGACAGGAGAGTGGGTTACATACACACACGCACACACATTTAAACTTGACTAACTGGTGGAATGTGTGTGAGAGTGGCTGCTGATGATGATGATGGTGGTGGTGATGAAGAAGGCTGTTAAAATCAAATCAATGTTTATTGGTCACGTACACAGATTTTCAGATGTTACCGCAGGTGCAGCAAATTGCTTATCTACAAAGGACACTGATTCACACTTCCATTAGAGGAATAGCTTCTTGTAAATGTACCAATCCCTCTTTGGAACACCTCTGCAACAGCCAAGGCAGACTTTTCAGATCTTCCATCAAGGGCAGGTAGCCAAAACCCATTTGTATCACTGACAGCCAGCTGTGTGCTTGGGAGCTGGGTTAGTCATCCTGTGACAACAGGTGTGTTTGTTTGCTTACTTCTCCAGGAATAGACTTCTCTTCACTTAGGTTGTTTACCAGCGCTGTCTGTATTTTATGTATACCTGGCTGTTATAGCTTGTCACTCAGGTCGTCCAATTCTGGTCGCTCTGAGATCGTTGAATAATGTAATCAACACAACACTTCCGTCTGCAGTGACACTGTGCTCCTAGCCTCAGAGAAAGAGAGGGAGAAGATGTCACAGCAATTCCATTTCAGTCTCTGTCTGCAGACAGACATCTATTAGTTGTACAATTAATGCAGCCTCCCTCTCGCTTCCTCTCTCCCTGTCTCATCGCAGCTACACTCTTATAAAAAAAAGGGTACTATCTAGAACCTTAAAGGGTGCTTCGGCTGTCCTCATAGTAGAACCCTTTGAAGAACCTCTTTTGGTTGCAGGCAGGACCCCTTTGGTTCCTGGTAGAAGCCTTTTGGGTTCCATGTAGAACCCTTTCTACAGAGGGTTATACATGAAACCCAAACGGGTTCTACCTGGAACCAAGAAGGGTTCTCCTATGGGGACAGGTACACCGTGCACACAAGCACAGCCACTCACATGCACACATACACTAACCATCTGTAATACACACACCTATCTATAATAAGTTAATGACACAATTGCATTTCCTCCATGCAAATGTAATATATATGGCCCCTTGAATCAGATTAAAGCCCACTGTCCATATATTCCCATTTCGATGACCCCCTCTCGATCTCTCTTTTTCTCTTGTCATCCGTCTTGCTCCCTCTTCCTCCCTCCCTCTCTCTTCCCCTCCATTTCTTGCTCTTATCACCATTTTCTCTCTCGCTACTCCCTGTCTCCATGTCCCCTATGCTAATGTTAAATTTGTAATGCCCATTATAGTGTAGTTACAGTACATATGGCCTTGGCTGCACTAGTCATTAAACATGGTAAAAAATAGCCCAGTGACCTTTATCAGATGCACACACAGACAGACAGACAAGTTTCGCAGTTTTGAATCCAAAATATGTGACCTACGTGATCCGTGTAGATCCAATGAGACAAGTTTGGGAGGGGGCTTTGGATCACTACTGGCTGTAAGCGAACAAGTGATGCGTGTCTGGAGCAATACTGGCTGTATCCAAGGCTCAGCCAATCGTTCACATAACAACAGAATGCAGCACGCGACTGAAGAGAGACGAGACAACCAATTGGCTAGTTACAGCATCAGTGCATGCTCTGGAAAGACAGTAGAGAGTGGAAAGGCAGTTTGCCAGTTACATCAGCAAGGCCCCTGAACGATAACGAAGAGGTAGGTGAGAAGCCTGACCACGGAGACGGTGGTGAGAAGGTGATGAACCGAACTTCATGAGCTGTAACCGAAAAACAACTGGCATTTGGAAAGTTTAAGGTGAGGGAGAAAGTGTGGTGAAACAAGTATTGTTAGCATTGTTAAGTATCTTGCTAGCTGGATCGAATTCTCCATTAGCTAGCCAGAGAAATGTTGAGCAACATTAGCTAACTTAACTGATCAAATAATTTAGTTTATGGTGTGAAAATTAGCTGGCTAATAAATTCAGACAGCAAATGTTAGTTAGCTAACATTACAACATCAGATGAGCTAACATTAGTAACCTAACCAATTCGCTATAGTATTATAGCGATATACGACTCCTTGCCGTTCCACAAGTTATAACGCTCTAGTTGCTTACTGGACCCTGGCAATCTGTGTGAAATGTTAACTAGTTAACTAGCTAATGAACTAAGTTATATATGTGAACAATGTTTTTCCTCAACAGTATGTGGTTCATTTTCAGAATGAGAGAACCAGGTGAAAATGAGGCGTTGCTTATTAAACAAGTGGATTCAGGGATCAAGTGTAGCTGGAGCTGGGCCTGGCTTAAGCTGGATGCCGCTATAGAGGTGAAAGGAACACCACACACTTTCCCTCTTTCTCACTTTTTCAATACAATGGATAAAAAGGGGTATGCCAGGTGTACTCTCTGCCTGAAAGAGATCAATTAATTATGCCATCAAAGGGTATCATGATCTGCTGGCACATTGTTGAACAAATGTCCACAGGCAGAAAGTGTACAATGTAATAATGTGCAGTGTAGCCCAAAGAAATGCATTTTGTTGTATTGAACTTGACAGTAACACTTGTGTGTGAGTGAGGAGAGATTATTCAATGTTTTACTCAGTGAACGTTATTTGTTGCAAATCCTCAGCAATCTACACACAATACCCCATAATAGCAAAGCGAAAACAGGTATTTAGAAATGTTTGCAAATTGATTAAAAAAAAGATATATATAATTTAAATAGGTATTCAGGCCCTTTGCTATGACACTCAAAATTGAGCTCAGGTGCATCCTGTTTCCATCGATCATCCTTAATTAAGATGTTTCTACAACTTGATTGGAGACCACATATGGTAAATTAAATTGATTGGACATGATTTGGAAAGGCACACACCTGTCTATATACAGTTGACAGTGCATGTCTGAGCAAAAACCAAGCCATGAGGTCGAAGGAATTGTCCGTAGAGCTCAGAGTGAGGATTGTGTTGAGGCACAGATCTGGGGAAGGGTACCAAAACATTTCTGCAGCATTGAAGGTCCCCAAGAACACAGTTTCCTCCATCATTCTTAAATGGAAGAAGTTTGGAACCACCAAGACGCTTCCTAGAGTTGGCCGCCAGGCCAAACTAAGCAATCAGGGAAGATGGGCCTTGGTCAGGGATGTGACCAAGAACTTGATGGTCATTCTGACAGAGCTCTAGAGTTCTCTGTGGAGATGGGAGAACCTTCCAGAAGGACAACCATCTCTGCAGCACTCCACCAATCAGGCCTTTACAGTAGAGTGGCCAGGCGGAAGCCACTTCTCAGAAAAAGGCACATGACAGACCACTTGGAGTTTGCCAAAAGGCACCTAAAGACTCTCAAAGCATGAGAAACAAGATTCTCTGGCACCATCCCTACAGTGAAGCATGGTGGCAGCACCAATGTTTTTCAATGGCAGGGACTGGGAGAATAGTCAGGATCGAGGGAAAGGTGAACAGAGCAAAGTACAGAGGGTTCCTTGATGAAAACCTGCTCCAGAGTGCTCAGGAACTCAGACTGGGGTGAAGGTTCACTATCCAACAGGACAACGACCCTAAGCACACAGCCAAGACAACGCAGGAGTGGCTTCAGGACAAGTCTCTGAATGTCCTTGAGTGGCCCAGCCAGTGCCTGGACTTGAACCCGAACAAACATCTCTGGAGAGACCTTAAAATAGCTGTGCAGCAACGCTCCCCATGGGAATGGGAGAAACTCCCCAAATACAGGTGTGCCAAGCTTGTAGCATCATACCCAAGAAGACTCAATGCTGTAATCACTGCCAAAGGTGCTTCAACAAAGTACTGAGTAAAGGGTCTGAATACTTATGTAAATGTAATATTTCATTTTTGTATATTTTTTTATATAAAGGACCAGAAATGTCTAAAATCCTGTTTTTGCCTTGTCATTATGGGGTATTGTGTGTAGATTGATGAGGGGAAAAAAATATTGAATACATTTTAGAATAAGGCTGTAACGTAACAAAATGTGGCAAAATCAAGGGGTCTGAATACTTTCCAAAGGCATGGTATATGTAATATTTTGTATTAGTTTAATTTTAATGATAACATTTGCCCATGAACTCACTTGGTGAAAGCCACAGGCCTTTAAAAACGAAATATTTCAATATCCATGTGTCTGTCACTAACAAATATTGGCATGGGTGTGAACTCTACAATTTAAAATGTACTCAAAAAGAAAAAGCACCCTGGGAAATATGCAAGTCAGGGTTTACACTATATAGTGTTAAAACAACATCCAACTGTAACGTCTGCTTCCAACTCCCACTCTCAAACACATAGATCCCCTGAATGCAGCTCACTCTCCAGATCCCAATCACCTGAATTCTGATCACCTGTTCACACACCTGTATGCCATTATCACACACTATTTAGTTCAGTTCTTCGCACCCCATCATTGTGAGGTAGTGTTTTTTTTGAGACACGTCTTTCAGAGCTCTGTTTTTCCTGTGATTTACTCCTCCCCGTGTATGATAGTTTTTGCCTGCCTCACTAACAACGCATTTTGCCTATTCCCTGCCTGTACTCGGATTTTCTGTTATCAACCTATTGCCTGATCTCCCGGACGACGTTACTAGCCTTTTCCCTGCCTGTACTGTTGCCTTGTTGGACCCCCTGTGTATGACCTTCTGCCTGCCCCTGGACCCAGCTAAACACCTGCTGCAACCTGCGCTTGAAACCAGCTCTCTGTCTCCCATCGTGTTCATTACACGAACAATGATTTAATGTAGAACTACAGGTGTTCATTGTTTTACACTGAGAAAGTGTAACAGTCAGCACTACGCCAAGTGAGTCCACTTTACTGTAAATCAAGTGTTATGTTTTACACTGTGTATTACTATACAGTAGAACTATGCAAACATTTGAACACTTTAAGAGTAAAATGGGGAACACTGCAACAGGGTTAAATGTTTAACAATTTCACAAGTGTTATTTTAACACCAGCACAGTGGGACTCAAATGTTCACTGACAATAGTGTACATTTTACATTTTCAGAGTTAAATGTACACCATTGATTTTTCTGTGGTTTTGTGAACACAAATAGTATTATTTCCATACACACAGATGACCCACAGCAGACAAGGGAGAGTGTTGTGTATTCATAATGATTACCGGTTATCAAAACCTTATATTTTCTATCCCTCTATATATTGTTGCGTTTAAATGGGATATATCATCATATCATTCAAATGTTGCTTCGTGAGCGACAACAGTCCCGTTCACAAGGGATGGGGCTCAGATAAATCCTCATGAAACGACATACTATAATTGATGCGGACACGGGGCAGTGTAAACGAAAACATTCATCTCTTTTCATCTCTCCCTCTCCATCACTTCCTCCTCCCTCCCTCTCTTGTTTGTTTGACGAATGACTTCCGCCGCTAATGAATATTCCTTTATCCACGATGCCTGCCTCAGACACTCTTTGTATGAGGAAAGTCACTGAGCACGAATGCAACTGCACATACACACAACCTTACGCACATAGACACACACCACACACACACCCCTAATGGTCTAGCAGCATTCTACCGAGGCTAACTTCACGTTCCATCCAGCAGGAAAGACAGCACTAAGACCCAAGTGAGTGCGACTCATTATTTCCGCCTATAATTACCAGTTTGTGAAGCACCTGCCTGCCTATACATTATTAAACAACACCTATTTTAACACACCAATTTTATTTTCTGTATATACCAACAGCCTTATATCACACTGAACCACTTTAAGTCCGCGGCAGTTTAGCAGGCACAGGCAGGCTGGCTGGTTGGTGGTGACACAGTTTATGGGTCTTTCTATAAACTAGGGTACCAGTTGGGATTTCCTACACAGGACAACTTGTTACGGCTGTTTACGGTCATTGGTAATAATCTGGCAATGTTTAAACCTTTCTCATGGTTGGTGTCTTGACTGATTTGTCTAAAATCGTGTGACATAAAACATGACTTTTCTGTCCTTACATTTATGGCAGTGCAAGTTGTCATTATATCATATATTAAGCATGAATCAATTCAAGTAGACATTGATCTTGAACCCTGTAAGAATCCTGGATCTAGCTGTCCGACAGTTTTTTTGTATAGAGATCTCAGAAATACAGTGTGACTACATAACATTTCGTGTCTCCTTATGTTAAGGTGTAAAAATAGTTTTCATTGGCACACAAATCCCCAAAAATGTATGCGATTGCAAAATCGAAAGCTTCTAAACGAAAGTCACCTTACCTTGATACATAAAACCTAAATCGATACTGTCATTAACGTGGTTCTTCAATAATTATGCATAATACTTGTAGGATGCGCATTTGGTGTCGAGATGTTTAATTATGACATGATATTATGACATGATATTTTCACACATCATCAGGCAGGAATTTTCTGAATGACAGTCAAGTGACGAACATGTCGTATAATAGCCCATGCAATGCAATAATAGCCCAAGTGCCCGGGGAAAAAAAGTGTTTGCGAGGAATGTCCAGAATATAGAGTATGTTGGTGTCTCATTCCCTGGTGAAGACAGTTGTAACTGGATCCCTGTTGGATCTAACATCCCTAGCGAATTGATGTTGATCATCTGTTGATGTCTGCTTGATTTACAGTAAGCTCTCGTTAGATTTAACAGAGAAAGCATCCAGGCAATGAGTTCAAGTTGTCATATGTCTGTGTACATCTAATCGGACACCGAGTCTACTGTGCACAATTGTGTAGGGCTGACCTTTGCGCAAAACCCAACGCTATTCTTAATTATTCTGGATATAATGACAACAAATTACATAGCCTAGTGGGCTTATTCATAAAATGATCTGTTAATGAAATAACATGACAAATACATTTTGCTTTCCATGTTACACCTGCCATTTTAAACAATGCATGGGGCTTGAAGTAGCCTACTTGAATTTGAAATTGGAGCTCAGAAATTCAAGTACTGGAATAGGTCTACCTCGAAAAATCTGACATTTCGTCAATTTGGTGCTAGAAAAGTCCTTGTATTTATTGTAGCCAATTTATAAGTTCTCCTGCTTCCTTATAATTAGACATGATTTACATTTTGATCCGTTTTCATGAGTTTCCCGACGCTTCAATTGAAGGGTGTTGCGCGGTCAAACCACCTGCGGTTATTATGAGGACGACAGCAACTAATGCTGGCTTCAACATGGCTTTCCATACAAATCCTTCCATTATAAAAGTAACCTGGTTTTTAGTCGCTTTCTCATAATAAAAACAACGATGGTGAGATTCAAATGGTGAGATTAATGCTACCGCTATTCATGGATTTATTAAATGAGTATGTGCCCGCATCGGCCACATAGGCTACAGAAAAATCGCCATGCATGCACCCAATTGATTTAGTCAGGAAAGTCCACATTATTCCCACATATTTTAGAATGTAATAATATTTTAGAATTTGAATATCAATTAATTGGCAAGGGGGGGATCTATATTAGGCCCTATGTACAATTATATAGATTAAACAATTGTATAACACTGAGGTCCTTGAAAATTACAATTAAGTGCTTAAAAAAAGTCCCTGAATGCCAATGTCTGCATGAACCCTGCTTAAAGGATGTTTCGTCCTAGGTCTATGTTGTATAGATGGAGTTATGGGAGAATTTGCATATATTCACAAATGTGGAACTGCCTGAAAATCCTTTTGATTTTTGTTTCAAACCATTTTCAAATGTTGATCCCAATGTCACACATTGGCCCCATTATTTATAGAAATACCCTTATACACTGCATACAAAACATTAGGAACAACTGCTCTTTCCATGACATAGACTGACCACATGAATCCAGGTGAAAGCTATAATCCCCCTTTGATGTCACTTGTTAAATCCACCAATCAGTGTAGATGAAGGGGAGGAGATCAATTAAAGAAGGGTTTTTAAGCCCTGAGACAATTAAGACAAGTGTCACATTCAAAGAGGTAATGGGCAAGACAAAATATTTAAGTGCCTTTGAACAGGGTATGGTAGACAGCCAAGAACGGTCCACCACCCAAAGGACATCCAGCCAACTTGACACAACTGTGGGAAGCATTGGAGTCAACATTGGCCAGCATTGCTGTGGAACACTTACAGCACCTTGAGTCTATGCCCTGATGAATTGAGGCTGTTCTGACAGCAAAAGAGGGTGCATCTGAATATTAGGAAGGTGTTCCTAATGTTTTGTACACTAAGTGCATTTTGGTTGTATTGAGAGAATTTAGCCACTGGGCTGAAATAATGAAACAGCACTGAAATGTGCGGAGAAAAATTCCAGTTCTGAGCAGTGCCTGACATTAAAGTATTTCCTTACCAATCTGAAAAATCTTGCTCGGTATTGGCTTCCCTGACACACACACTGGTGTCTGCCCCCCACACAACCGGAATATTCTGCTTTCCAGTCCAGTAGGTTAGCTTGGCTCAGGGAGCAGAAACAGAGAGCTAGGGCGTGGTGGACTGAGCCGAGCCGAGTGAGAGAGGAAGAGGAGGAGGAGAGAAATGAGAAGTGACATGCCAGAGTCTAGGGTAAACAAACCAGTAAAGATACATCCCCCTGGGGAGGTGGGCTGCAGACACAGGGGAGACAGAGCATCTGGTTAAGAGGAGACACACACAGAGGAGATTAGCTCCTTATTCATAGACAGACCCCAAAACATAGAGAGAGGACATTATGCGCAGGAGTAAACAGGAACATTAGTGTGTGAGACTGGATGCGGGAGGGGAGGATGAGGATGAGAGAAAGGCTCGAAACCCCAACAGACACACACACAAACGCACACATTCAGTTTACATCATCTCATCTTCACCCGATACCTTGGCACCACAACCGCTCTTGGTCCTGACCATACATGGTCAAGACAACCACAGCAGTGGTACAGTAGGTGAGTGACCCAAAGTCCAAGAGAATCTCAGAGAGACAAACAGACATTACATATGAATTTCTTTGGAGAGGCCCTGCCTCAGAGACTGAGATACACTGAACAAAAATATAAACGCAACATGCAACAATTTCTACGATTTTACTGAGTTACAATTCATATAAGGAAATCAGTCCATTTAAATACATTTATTAGGCCCTAATCTATGGGTTTCAAGACTGGGAATACAGATATGCATCTGGTGGTCACAGATACCTGTGTCTGGTGTGACCACCATTTGCCTCATGCAGTGCGACACATCTTCTTCGCATTGAGATGATCAGGCTATTGATTGTGGCCTGTGGAATGTTGTCCCACTCCTCTTCAATGGCCATCAGACATTTCTGGATATTGGCAGGAACTGGAACACTCTGTCTTAAACGTCGATCCAGAGCATCCCAAACATGCTCAATGGGTGACATGTCTCGGTGAGTATGCAGGCCATGGAATAACTGGGACATTTTCAGCTTCCAGGAAGGATTATGTACACATCCTTGTGACATGGGGCCGTGCATTATCATGCTGACACATGAGGTGATGGCGGCGGATGAATGCCACCGCAATGGGCCTCAGGATCTCATCACGGTATCTCTGTGCATTCAGATTGCCATCAACTAAAATGCAATTGTGTTCGTTGTCTGTAGCTTATGCCTGCCCATACCATAACCCCACCTCCACCAAGTGGCACTCTGTTCGCACTGTTGAAATCAGTAAACCGCTCACCCTACACGCTGTCTGCCATCTGCCCGGTACAATTGAAACCCGGGATTCATCCGTGAAGAGCACACTTCTCCTGGTGAGCATTTGCCCACTGAAGTCGGTTACTACGCCTCATTTCAGTCAGGTCAAGACCCCGGTGAGGATGATGCATAGATGAGCTTCCCTGAGGCGGTTTCTGACAGTTTGGGCAGAAATGCTTTGGTTGTGCAAACCCACATTTTCATTAGCTGTCTGGGTCGCTGATCTCAGACGACGAGGTTCAGAAGCCGGATGTGGAGGTCCTGGGCTGGCGTGGTTACAAGTGGTCTGTGTTTGTGATGCCGGTTGGACATACTCTCTAAAACGACATTGGAGGCAGCTTACGGTAGAGAAATTAACCTTCAATTCTCTGGCAACAGCTCTGGTGGACATTCCTGCAGTCAGTGTGCCAATTGCACGCTCCCTCAAAACTTGAGACATCTGTGGCATTGCGTTGTGTCACAAAACTGCATATTTTAGAGTGAACTTTTATTGTCCCCAGCACAAGGTGCACATATGTAATGATCATGCTGTTTAATCTGCTTCTTAATATGCCACACCTGTCAGGTGGATGGATTGCATTATTTGTCCAAAAATGATGCAGAAAAGATAATCCATGCTTTTGTCACTTCTAGGTTAGATTACTGCAATGCTCTACTCTCCGGCTACCTGGATAAAGCACTAAATAAACTTAAGTTAGTGCTAAACACGGCTGCTAGAATCTAGACTAGAACCAAACAATTTGATCATATTACTCCAGTGCTAGCCTCTCTACACGGTTTTACTGCTAACCTACAAAGCATTACATGGGCTTGCTCCTACCTATATTTACGATTTGGTCCTGCCATACATACCTACACGTACGCTACGGTCACAAGACACAGGCCTCCATACTGTCCCTAGAATTTCTAAGCAAACAGCTGGAGGCAGGGCTTTCTCCTATAGAGCTCCATTTTTATGGAATGGTCTGCCTACCCATGTGAGAGACGCAGACTTGGTCTCAACCTTTGAGTCTTTATTGAAGACTCATCTCTTCAGTAGGTCCTATGATTGAGTGTAGTCTGGCCCAGGAGTGTGAAGATGAACGGAAAGGCACTGGAGCAACGAACCGCCCTTGCTGTCTCTGCCTGGCTGGTTCCCCTCTCTCCACTGGGATTCTCTGCCTCTAACCCTATTACGGGAGCTGAGTCACTGGCTTACTGGTGCTCTTCCATGCCGTCCCTAGGAGGGGTGCGTCACTGGAGTGGGTTGAGTCACTGACGTGATCTTCCTGTCCGGGTTGGCGCCCCCACCTTTGGTTGTGCCGTGGCGGAGATATTTGTGGGCTATACTCGGCCATGTCTCAGGATGGTAAGTTGGTGGTTGAAGATATCCCTCTAGTGGTGTGGGGGCTGTGATTTGACAATGGGTGGGGTTATATCCTGCCTGTTTGGCCCTGTCCGGGGGTATCGTCAGACGGGGCCACAGTGTCTCCCGACCCCTCCTGTCTCAGCCTCCAGTATTTATGCTGCAGTAGTTTATGTGTTGGGGGGCTAGGGTCGTCTGTTATATCTGGAGTATTTCTCCTGTCTTATCCGGTGTCCTGTGTGAATTTATGCATGCTTTCTCTAATTCTCTCTCTCTTTCTCTCTTTCTTTCTTTCTTTCTCTCTCTAGGAGGACCTGAGCCCTAGGACCATGCCTCAGGACTACCTGGCCTGATGACTCCTTGCTGTCCCCAGTCCACCTGGCTGTGCTGCTGCTCCAGTTTCAACTGTTCTGCCTGCGGCTATGGAACCCTGACCTGTTCACCAGACGTGCTACCTGTCCCAGACCTGCTGTTTTCAACTCTCTAGAGACAGCAGGACCGGTAGAGATACTTTGAATGATTGGCTATGAAAAGCCAACTGACATTTACTCCTGAGGTGCTGACCTGTTGCACCCTCGACAACCACTGTGATTATTATTTGACCCTGCTGGTCATCTATGAACATTTGAACATCTTGGCCATGTTCTGTTATAATCTCCACCCGGAACTGCCAGAAGAGGAATGGCCACCCCTCATAGCCTGGTTCCTCTCTAGGTTTCTTCCTAGGTTCTGGCCTTTCTATGGAGTTTTTCCTAGCCACCGTGCTTCTACACCTGCATTGCTTGCTGTTTGGGGTTTTAGGCTGGGTTTCTGTACAGCACTTTGTGACATCAGCTGATGTAAGAAGGGCTTTATAAATACATTTGATAGATTATTTCAGCAAAGGAGAAATGCTCACTAACAGGGATGTAAACACATTTGTGCACAAAATTAGAGAGCTTTTGTGTGTATGGAACATTTCTGGGATCTTTTATTTCAGCTCATGAAACATGGGACCAACATTTTACATATTGCATTTATATTGTTGTTCAGTATATTTGGTGAAAATCACAACATAGGGTACAAAATCAGTAGCCTACATTGGGTGTACAATTTTCCATTACAGCATTATTTATGCTGCAGTTTTTCTTCTGCTATTTATTCTGTTGCCAATAATATTTACATCTTTAATAGTATCTTCTGATTACAATTATTATGACTCATATTTGAACTAAAAACAATCTATTTGCTTCCAACTTGTATATAGGAATCTGTCTGATAACATGTTCTGATGGAATGGCTTGTCCTGCACTCAGAGTGCAATGAGTGAATGTTGGAAAATGATTTTGGTGAATGCAAAGAGGAACTCGGACCACAAAATAGGAGAAGTGAACTGGTAAAATAGTTGAGTCCTCATTCAAAGGCAAGGGAGTGTGAATACAAAGAACAGAGTTCTGTCACTTTTTTTTTTTACCCCAGAGTTCACTTTAAAGAGGACTGGACTGTAATGTGAAAACCCCCACCCAGGCACAAGTAGGTTTCAAATAATGAGGTGTCTCTCTTTCTGCCTTTCTCTGTCTCTCTGCAGCCTTCAGGGGCTCTGTAACACAACCCTCACCAGAGTAATGTTAGAGTAGAGTACTCAGTCAACACTCCCACAACACAACGCAGTGAGGGCAGCCGAGGGCAACACACCACCACAACAACACCACCACAACACCACCTGCCACTTCCCATAACAACCCTCTGTTAGAGATTAAGTCTGCCTTCCAAATGGAACCATTTCCATATATAGTGCATTACTTTTGACCAGGGCCCATTTGGCTGTATAGGCAATAGGGTTCCATTTTTGACGCGGCTGTCCATTATAACAATGTGGTTGTGAAAATGGCTAGAGACAAAGTGCAGAGGAAGGAAACAACACAATACCAGGCCATGGTGGCATGGATTTTGTAGAAGGGATATTAGTTGTGACATTTAAACTGAGACATAGCCAGGGGCTGTGTGCCGAACCTTATACCTCTGGTGTGCAGTGGCTCTATTTGATGTTACAGAATGTCTACTGACATTTTAGAACGTCTCCAGGAGTGTCTCTGACCCCATCTCTGTAAGTGGTGTAATGCACTCTATGTACAGGTGCTATAATGCTTTCCTCCCTCTTTCTTGCTCGCTCTCTCTCTCTCTCTAATGCAGTCTCTCTCAGTGGGGGAACCTAGGTACCTCAGTTGCACATTAAACATTAACATAGCAGCTTGTTAGAGTGCAGGGTGGGAGAGGTGGAGAGGCACTGTGCTCCTGGTTGACACGTAATGGTGCAGAACCCCACAGAGCCACACTGACCCAAACACAGCTGCCTTTGTCTGAATGCAGGGAGAATGGTCAGAGGATGCAACTGAGTTCACCGGTCGGCTCCCCGGAGGTTTCTCATACCTTCAATAGACAGCATCTCTCTTTGTCTGAAATATAGCCTTGCCATCACTAGAACACAATACGAAAGCGTATTGAATATCCACATCCAGTTTCATTGACTGAAAGGCTTTGTTTATTCCACAACAGCAAATCTGATACAGGCCCAATCCTGCTGGATCCTATTCAAACCACCCTAAGCCAATTGGTAGAATGCGAATGATGTAAGGTATCATTGTTTACAGAGCCATATGAGAGAGATTGGGTATCTCCCCGTGTCTATTTCAGCATGTGACTGTCCACGTGAAAAAATGCTGCAGTTTACTATAGAATACTACAGTACTTACTATAGAGCTCTATAGTAAACTGTAGTACACTGTAGAATACTATACTACACACTGTAGTATCCCTCGATCATGAGCAGTACTTACTATATTATTTTGTAGTATACCGTAGAATGCTATAGTAAATACTAAAGTATACTACAGACTGCAAAAATACGACAGTAAATACTACAGTAATGAATGTCCACAAAAACACAACAGTCTGCTAAAACACTACAGTACATATACCCTGTCCATTCCCCTTCTAATATCCCAATTTGTACCACCCAGAGTGATACACCTGCATGCCAAGTATAGACCTTACATTGTTATAGGTTATAGAAAAGAGCAGATGCACTGAACTATCTGTTCAGACCTCATTCATACCTACAGGTTATGGAGCATACGGTGTCTGTGGTTTGTCCAGTCGGTTTCCTCACGGAGGAAGCAAAATACAAAATATAGTAAGTACTACAACATGGTCGCGGGATCATTGCTATGTCAAAGATAATAAAGCAAAAACACCACAGTAAATACTATAGTACAGTATATACTCATTTTGTTTACTGCCGTATTTATACTATAGCAATCTGCAAATACTACAGTGTAATACAGTCATTTCTGCAACACTACAATACAATCATGTCCGCAACACTACAGTAACTTTAGTCCGCAAAAAAAAAAAAACACTACAGTGAATACTATAGTATCTATACCATAGCATACTAAAGTATTTTTTCATGTCGGTGTGTAGCTGAGCACTGGCCCCTTTGAGGTATTAGAGCGGTCATAGTCACTGCGTGTCTCAGAGCCTTAATTGGCGGCTCGCATAATATTACAATTGTACATGTGAGTCTACCAAATACAGCACAATCTCAAATAGATTCTGAGCAGTCAAATTTCACAAACATAAACTGCACTATTTCGCTCATCCAATAGGTGGCAGTATATGATAGATACTGAGCTTTGCATCAACGTGAGGTTGAGTAAACTGTTGCTTCACCCTCAAAGCGGATAGCTACGAAGGCGGGAGGCGAAGGGCCAAGCGAAGCAGTAGTGTATCCCACTCGAATGCACATGTTTTGGGGCGCATCAAAGTGAGTGTTCATCACCATCTTTGGCCAAATCGAACTACCTGGCAATGAACATGTAAAACGGACCGGTATGTAGTAGTCAAGCACGATCAAAAAAGGCAACAGAAATGAGCAACCTGCCACTAGAACGGAACAGGAAAACGAGGAGGGTGATGGTGAGGAAGCTAGTGGACCTGCACACACAAATGAGGAGGGACGAGCTAGCCAAAATGAAAAAGACACGGCTGCAGTTGAATGTGAGGTTATTGAACTGGAGGCAAATGACACCCTGATAGCCGAGCTGAGAACAGGTCTTTCCCACTAATGGTACATGGTCCCTGACACAGAGTACCCAGCTCTGAAGCAGTGCATGCAAAAGGTCATGTCCTATTTTATGACTTGTGAGTCAACATTTTCAAAAAATGACATTTTGAAAATGAAACACAGGAATAGGCTGACCAATGCATTCCCAGACTGCCATGTCAATGTACAAGTATTGCATACGGAGAGTCACGGAGCAGCAGGCACACTTCCACTCATCAGACTATTAAGTACGTTACGCTTAGATAGGGGTGTTTATAACACATCATTGTTTTATGAGGCGAGTCGAGGAGCAGCAGGCACACTTCCACTCATCAGACTATTAAGCATGCTCTTCAATTGGGGTGTGTACACATCCCTATTTGTTTTATGTGCTATATTTGGAGTTGACTTCTATTGAAAGCATTGCATGAACAGACAAAACAACGTAATTGAGGTATGTCATGTCAATTTGCAGTTAACGTGGTAAAGTGGTGGCTCTCTCAGTGTTCTGAACTCTGCCAATGAGGCTCCCTGGACAGAATTAGTGACTACCACTGCATTAGACTATAAGGAAGGTTTAAGACGACAGATGTCAAGGTGATTGAAACACATCCACTGCAGTCACCTGCTTGGACTAAGACATATGCATGAGCACAATATGTTTCTGGGGCTTGAAATAGTGAACCTATTTGGGCGTGAGAAACCATTGCAAATTACAGCCCTTAGGGTTCTTAAACATTTGATTTTCTATTACATTGCCATCTAACAACACATTACATCAGCAAGGGTCTTTCTTCACAGCTGTAAGTCAATGCAAAATCAAACCCTTCAAAGCCTGTCTCGCTGTGGGTCACAAACCCCCCTATATGGTCCCTATGGAGTCCTTATGCTTTCTATACATACAGTGCATTCAGAAAGTATTCAGATCCCTTCCCCTTTTCCACATTTCGTTATGTTACAGCCTTATTCTAAAATGGATTACATAAATAAAAAATCCTCATCAATCTACACACAGTACCCCATAATAACAAAGCAAAAAACCTTATTTACATAAGTATTCAGACCCTTTAATACCCTGTTTCCCTTGATGCTTCTTGAGATGTTTCTACAACTTGATTGAAGTCCACCTGTGGTAAATTAAATTGATTGGACATGATTTGGAAAGGCACACATCTGTCTATATAAGGTCACACAGTTGATTGTGCATGTCAGAGCAAAAACCAAGCAATGAGGTCATAGGAATTGTCTGTAGAGCTCCAAGACAGGATTAGATGTAGAGTCACAGAGCTGGGGAAGGGTACCAAAACATTTCTGCAGCATTTAAGGTCGCCAAGAACACAGTGGCCTCCAAGACTCTTCCTAGAGCTGGCCGCCCGGTCAAACTGAGAAACCGGGGGAGGAGGTCCTTGGTCAGGAAGGTGACTAAGAACCCGATGGTTACTTTGACAGAGCTCCAGAGTTTCTCTGTGGAGATGGGAGAAACTTCCAGAAGGAAAACCATCTCTGCAGCACTCCAACAATCAGGCCTTTATGGTAGAGTGGCCAGATGGAAGCCACTCCTCAGTAAAAGGCATGACAGCCCACTTGGAGTTTGCCAAAAGGCGCCTAAAGACTCTCAGACTATGAGAAACAAGATTCTCTGGTCTCATGAAACCAAGATTGAACTCTTTGGACTGAATGCCAAGTGTCACGTCTGGAGGAAACCTGGCACCTTTCCTACGGTGAAGCATGGTGGTGGCAGCAGCATGCTGTGGGGATGTTGTTCAATGGCAGGGACTGGTAGACTGGTAAGGTTCGAGGGAAAGATGAACGGAGCAAAATACAGGGAAATCCTTGATGAAAACCTGCTCCAGAGCGCCCAGGACCTGACCTGTCTCTGAATGTCCGTGAGTGGCCCAGCCAGAGCCTGGACTTGAACATGAAAATAGCTGTGCAGCGAGGCTCCCTATCCAACCTGACAGAGCTTGAGAGGATCTGCAGAGAAGAATGGGAGAAACTCCCCAAATACAGGTGTGCCAAGCTTGTACCCAATACCCAATAAGACTCGAGGCTGTAATCGCACGCAAAGGTGCTTCAACAAAGTACTGAGTAAAGGGTCTGAATACTTATGTAAATGTGATATTTCAGTTTTCAATTTTTAACAAATATGCCAACATTTCTAAAAACGTGTTTTTGCTTCGTCGTCATAGGGTATCATGTGTAGATTGATGAGGAAAAATAATGCTCTAACGTAATAAAATGTGGAAAAAGTGAAGGGGTCTGAATACTTTCTGAATGCACTATAATATCTCACATAAAAGGATGTGTCACACACAGCTGCACGATCCAGCCATCCACACCATTCCACACACACACACACACACACACACACACACACACACACACACACCTTCACATCCACATAGACAGACAAACACAGACAGAGACATGCCACGCACATGCTGACATCCACAGACACACAGACAGGCTTGTGTCGAGAGATCGCAGAGGAGAAGGGCAGAGGAGTGAGAGACGGCTGTGTAGAGCCAGCGAGTGTATGCTTCCAAACCCAGCTCCATATAGACCCATAGCTCAAACAGGCATAACGCCCTTCACTCCTCCACCTGAAACATCCTGCTCTCTCACAAGAAAGCACACACACACACACACACACACACACACACACACCACACGCAACGCAGTAGGACCCCGATCCTTATCACACACTACATGTGGAACAGAGCAAAGTGTAAGGAGACGTGACATTCACTATCAAGACGTCAAGACATTCCTCAAAACACACAGTCACCTTGCGCCCCTCTAACAAAGCCACAGACCCCCACTATCAATACATAGCAGTAGCTCCATCTCAGAGCCTTATTAGTTAACCTTGTCCACGCACAGTCCAGGGTCCACCCTCCCAGCCCCAAGCTCTTCCCTCTCTCCGTGGCTCAGTTGGTAGAGCATGGCGCTTGCAACACCATGGATTGTGGGCTCATTCCCCACCCATACAAAAATGTAAGTCACATTGGATCAAAGCATTTGCTAAATCGCATATATTATTTATTTTAGGATTTATCCTTCCCCATCTCCCCTGTCAGTCCTCCTTACCAGGTGTGAGCGACGGTGAAGCGCCGACGGTGGCGGATTCCCCCCTTGTTGACCATGAGCCTGCGGAAGAGGCGCGGGGAGCTGCGGGGGGATAGTTTGGGCGAGGTGGCGCCCCGCTTCCCCACCTGGCCAGTGTTCAGCTTGGGGGGCTCCAGCTCCAGGTGCATGTGTTCTTTAAAGGTCCTGATGCATCCGGAATCAGCGTCCGGAGCACTCAGCTCGTTGGATGACATGCTGATGGACAGACGAGGAAAACAGTGGAATCTTTCGGATGGACACCGGCGCTCAATTCCGATTTTTTTCTGTCCTTTCTTTCGTTTGCTCTCTGGCAGAGGCTATGGCATGCACAGGCAGGCAGAGCCGAGGGCTGGAGGGAAGCAAAGGGATTGAGGCTAATACACTAACACATGCACACAAATGCCTGCTTTCACACAGTGTGTGTGGCTTTGCCTCCACTCTCTCGCTCTTTCTCTCTCTGTGCTCACTCCTTCTTCTCAGCTTCAGGGATTAGCAACCAGAGTCCTCTCTCGCTCTCTCTGTATCTTCTCTCTCTTTTGCGAGTCTTCCTCAAAGCTCAGAGGGCAATGATTTCAGTCTTCTTCTCTTCTCTCCTCTTCAACAGGTGCTAGTAGAGTCTTAGTCCTCCTTCCAAGGAAGAAGAAGAAACCTGCTCCCGTGTTCTCTTCTTTCTTCCCCACCTCTCAGTCTTCCTCTCTTTCTCTCTCTCTCTCACTCTCTTGCTCTCTCTCTCTCTCTGTCACTCTCTCTCTCTCTCCTGCTGGGTCTGCCTGTCGTTGTGTGTCTGTAACGTGCACACCCGGCAGCGTTCCCTCCCTCCACTCTCTCAGTCCATTCAGTGTAGAGAATCTCCCTAATGAAAAATTCACCAGCAGGCCTGCAAGCTGCTCTGCTCTTTGCCCCTTATCAACGGCTACCCTCCTCAGGCAGACACTCCTAGAGAGGCAGACTCCCTCCTCTTCTCTTTGACAGCTACTGTTGTCCAGGGCTAGGTCCCCCTCTACATAAAAAACACACACACACACACACACACACACACACACACACACACACACACACACACACACACACACACAGCAGGACAGTGGATTGAGAGGCTAGCTGAGCGATTGGGATGCGGAGAGTCACATGCTCCACTGTTCATTCAGAATAAACATGAGGGGCTCAGTGCTAGCAGGCAGCTTCACCCCCCCCCCCCCCCCCCCACCCCCCACCCCACCCCCGGCTCTGATTGGCTGCTGGTTGTTTTGACGACAGGCAGGCAAGGACAGGGACAGGTTGCCATGTTTCTTGGTGATGTGGCTGAATCTGAATTGTAATGATAATAATATAACATTTTGCCGAACGCAAATAGACACACATACATGAGCGCACGCACAAACGCAGACACACACACCTGTTCCAACAGAGTGCATAGTAACCCAATGCATTGTCAAACACTGCAAATACAGATAGGATTGCACAACCGAATTCAGCAACCCTTCATAGTAACAAATTGCCCAGCATAGTCTGCATAGTGACACACTGACAAAGTGCATGAAGGACACACACACACTCAGAGAACATTCCATCACAATCTATGTATGTCATTCACAATCAGACAGCCATGTAATTAAACCTTTTGTGCTGTGAAGGAGGAGGCTAGAACTCATCTAACCGTGAGATTACCCCCCACAGAGACCAGGCAGACTACTGAAAAAGAAAGACGTATCTACCAGTTTACTGTAAAAAAAAAAATGTATTGTTTATTTCACTTTTGTTTAGAATCTATTTAACTTGCTTTGGCAACGTAAACATATGTTTCCCATGCCAATAAAGCCCTGAAATTGAAATTGAATTGAAAGAGAGAACAATAGAGAGAGAGAGAGAGAGAGAGAGAGAGAGAGAGGGTGGAAATAAGATATTTTGGTATCACCGCATTGGAATCGATAGAATGATTGACAAAACAAGTGTTGCATTTCTCTTTCTGTGTTGGTGACCCCCGTATCATATCGATGAGGGTTTATTGGCCCTTGACACAACAACAGGGTTTTTGGTGTGTGCAGTTTATAAGGTGCTTTATACGGAAAAAAATAAAGAATGACTATTGTTGCATATGTACAGTATGTGTAGATAGTACATTTTATGTTCATGTTTTCAATATATCTCAAAATACCTCTGCATATTGGTTATTGATTTGGACACTTTAAAACGGCGTTTGGACATTGGGCTATTTATGTACCAATACGTCTTGTCAACAGGAAGCAATGACAGCATCATTTTCAACTTAAGTTTTAGGAACAGAAATTGAACATTCAACATACAACGGTGGTCTACTTAATCAGGTAAGAACTGCTGAATGAGTGCAGAAACATGCTGTTGTGACCGGTGTAGATTGCCTCTGAGCTGTGTTTTGATCGGCTTACATATGACCAAAGGATCAGGGTTGTTGTTGATCTTTATTCTGATAAAGAAACAAACAACATCCATAAATGGAATGTTCTGGTTCCCTTTATGCACCAACTCCTCTCTTCCACAAGAGCACAGTAGCGAGGGCGAAAATAACAATGGTCTTGTTTGACAACGATACAATATATTGCAATGTACAGTATAAAATATACTGTAGCTAATGTACAGTATAGCCTATGGGCGTGGGCTAGCCAACATTCATAAATAACAGCCAGGTGTTTTATACAGTTGGTACATTATGTGCACTTGCAAACTAACAGTAAAATATCATCAACATATCATAAAACAAAAAACACCTGATAAAAGAAATAAACAGCGTCCATAAATGAAGTGCTTGATGCACCAACTTCTCTGTAAAGTACACATTAACAAAAGGGGACATGAATAGCCATGCTAGCCCAACGACGACATGTACAGAGAAAAGTACAGTAACTAGATAGCGTGTACAGCATTCACAAATCAATAAATAAAAAGTTCATGAAATACATACATATCACAATATATTGGTGGGAGACCATTATAGTACAATGTCAGTGAACATAAAAAAATCATTATATGTGTTTTAACACATAGGACCTCTTCCACATGGGTATAGTAGACAGGGGATGTTCATGAGGGGGAGTACAGAAGGAGAAGGAAGCGTGCGACATTAAAAAGGGCACTTACAACCACAAAAGGAATGTACACTAATATCAGGCATGTGAACTATTCAGATTTTGTGTAATTATACAACATGGAATTCAACACTTGTTATACTGTAATTGATTTATGTTGATGATATACCAGAAATCAGGGTCGACACCAATTGTGGGCACGTTCGAGGTCGTAGTTATTTCGAGCGCAGATGGGAAGACCTTGACGTGGTGCCTTAATTCCTGGGATAAATAAATAAGTGCAGCAACGCATCCCATCCAAACGTGAGAATGTTCTTCAACTGTGAAACCCTTGCAAGGTTATATGATGGAATAAGAGGTTGTCTTATGACCATTTTTGGTGCATGTATAAGCCATTGATCAACCAGGCTTAATAGCAGTTGTGTCAATGAGGTGGCTTGTTTTCATTTGGCTAACAATTATAATGTGGTGTCATGACGCTGGCCTGGGGGGTAGGTTTATGACAGTCATAAATACTTCTTCCCCACCCTTTTTCCTCTCTCTACCCTACTGATGTTACATTTGCAAACCCCTTGGTTAGTTAACATAGAGATTCTGGGAACATCAGAAGGTGGGGGGAAACTATATCCTGGTGATCCGACCAATTGAACATATGCAGTGGTACTTAATGAATATGATGTCAGTTCGGTTGTCATCTGAGATATTCTCATCAATGATAAGATGACATAAACTCCACAGTGTAAAGTCTACACATCAGAGTTATCGTATTCACATGGAATTGTTGTTCACATTAAATGTTTGAATATGAAATTATGTGAGAATTGGGTTTTCATGAGTGAATTAGGCCCGACTCAGTGGCCCGCCCACGTGAAGAGACATAGGTTGTAAACTATGAAACACACCCATTTTCTTCCTTCCTATATAAAGCCTTGATGACAATATAACCTCCTGTTCCGAGGATGTGAGGACGACGGTCCGATGTCAGAATGGTTCAGATAATAACTACAGAACGAAGCCAACGTCAGCGTGAGCTTTGGTTGCGAATAGTATGAACTTTGAACTCTTATTCACTACAGAAGTGATATCTCCTAGCCGTTGAGTTAGCAACAGCTGCTGCAAACGAGGGTTAGGAAGGAACAGACAGAGTATCCCATCTATCACACAACGACGTTACTACAACGTATCCAATTGACTACCAGAGACATTCTTCAAAGGACAAGGGACTCGGTTTGGCAACACGGCCTTCCATCTACCACTAACCTACTGATGCGCAGCTGAGAGTAAATATTTATTGCATTTTCCTTTTCCAAATGGGCGGTAATTTAGAATGCATAAGATACTGTATTTACGATAGCACAGCTTCGCTCTTTGTTCCTCAGTCTTCCCGCTCTTTCACTAAAACCCAGCTCCTTTTCTTTTGTGTAACAAGCAGTCATATCTGTTCCGCCGCTAGGGGCGTTTTCCTTTATGATATAATTTGTAATCAAATTATGATTAATTATGTGTATGTGTAATTCTGTGTGATTAGTTAGGTATTTAGTAAATAAATAATTAAACCCAATTTTGAATTGCTGATTCAACTTGTTAGCCAGGGTTCGTGAAAATAACCAAGAATTTACAACTTTCAGATGAGATTGAATTAAGGTGACGATTAACATTGACTGCTATTGATGTAAAATTTTACTAGGTCTTTAAGAGTTTATTCGGAAGATAACAGCTCTATAAATATTATTTTGTGGTTCCCCGACTCTCTAGTTAATTACATTTACATGATTAGCTCAATCAGGTAATATTAATTACGGATAAATTATTTTATAGAATAGCATGTCATATCACTTAATGACGCACTGGAGACCAGGAGCGCTGAGCCGGCACAACCCGTCCTGGCTGGATGCTCATTTTCGCACGGAAAGTGCGGAGACCTGGCACCGAGCGCACTGAGCTGTGAATGTGTACTTGAGACACAGTGCGCATCATTGCATAACATGGTGCCTGAACGGTCACAAGCTTCTCAAAGCGAGTGCGGGGAGTTGGCTCTGTTCTTAAACCTGGCTCCACCATCCACCCCGTGTGCCCCCCCAAAAAACATTTTTGGGGCTGCCTCTCGTGCTTGCGTCGTGGTTGCGAACCCCGGAGTCGTCGTTGATGCTCCCTTGTTGCTTCCGTCTGCTCCCATGGAAGGCGATCCTTTCCGGCCATGATTTCTTCCCACGTCCAGGATCCTTTACCGTCCAAAATATCCTCCCATGTCCATGATGTCTGCTCCTCCTGGCCACGGTGCTTGGTCCATTTGTGGTGGGATATTCTGTCATGATCGTCGTAATGAGTGGACCAAGGTGCAGCGTGGTAGGCGTACATTTTACTTTATTAAATGAACACCGAACAAACACAACAAAATAACAAACGAAACGTGACGCTAATAATAGTGCTAACATGCAACTATCCATAGACAAGATCCCACAAACTAAAAGTGGAAAAAAGGCTGCTTAACTATGATCCCCAATCAGAGACAACGATAGACAGCTGACTCTGATTGGGAACCATACCCGGCCAACAAAGAAATAGAAAAACTAGAATGCACATAGAAATAATTAAACTAGAACACCCCCAGTCATGCCCTGACCTACTCCACCATAGAAAATTAAGTCTTTCTATGGTCAGGACATGACAATATCTCACAATGTAAATGGCTCTAAGATAATAATAATAACAAATAATATTACTACAGAGATCATACAAGTAACGTTAGGTAGTGAGCCAGCCAGCTAATGTTAGCTAGCTAGCTAACAGTTCATTTTAACTTTAAATGAAAATTAGAAATGTACAATATCTGAAGATGTAGCTAGCTAGACTCTCTTACCTGCATACATAATGCCTGCTTCTCTCTCTCTGTCACGGATGCCATTGTAGCCCTTAGTTTGAAGATGTAATCCAGAGACAAGTGTTTTATACAATACAACAGCCTTCTGTGTTCTCTTTTCGACTCCTTCCGCATTTACAATCAAACGCCTGAATTTTCTCTATCTCCTTAGCTATCATACTCTGCTTTCACCGGGCATTCCACAGATTTCAAAACTCAGTCTCCTTAGCAACACATTTGCAGTTCTTAGTGATATCTTTCAAAAATGCTGCATTAGAAAAAATTACCTACACATACTGAGGAGCTCATGCTATAGACAGAAGTGTGCTACATGGCAGACCAATCCGAACTCATCTCTTGGCATGTCCAGCCCATCCATTATCTCAGCCAATCATGGCTAGCGGTAAAGGTTCCTGCCTTTTCCGTGGCTAAACCAACTAGGCTCGTAATTTAAATGTTTTATTCATATTTACAGATGGCATGAAAATTAGGCATTTCTGCCAAAAAAAAGCATGTAGATAAAAACAAAGTGTTTACATTCAAATGCCTCTCCTGTGAAGTAGAAACACGCGACATATGCCTAGTTTCCTGAAACGAGTCACAAATATATACTTGCAAGTAGCCTGCTTAACTACAACATTCTCGGTAACGGTAAGATGACCTTGTACTTGCTATGACTGTGGTCTATTCTTGTTTACCTTAGTCTAATACACTGACTGCAAGTCGCTCTGGATGAGAGTGTCTGCTAAATGACCAAAATGTAAATGTCAATGTAAAAATGAACACTTGTAAAGCACACTGCTGGGTATTATTCTAATTACTGATCATTTTGTAGTTAAGCAGGCTACTTACAAACAAGGGCAAATTTGATCAAAATACAAATAGTTTGAGGATGGAGCTCATTAGAACAATACCCAACAGTGTGCTTTGCACTTTAACATTTTGGTCATTAGGCTACAGACGCTCTTGTCCAGAGCGACTTACAGTCACTGCATGTATTTAAAGCTGATTAAAAAAACACATATCACAGTCATAGCAAGTAAAACAATTCTGTAACCATTACTGAGAATGTTGCTGTAGTTAAGGTTACATTGGTCTTCAAAATATCCTGTATTTGTAACGAGATACCTTTTCCATGTTTCTTTGTCCATCTCTGGCCAGTGCAACGTCGGTTACTGTAATATTCACAGTAACTTGCCACCAGCTTCCTGTAAACTACTGTAAAATGAAGAGGAATGACATAGTACAGTACTGTAAAATTAGCCTACTATACTGTATCGAAGTAAATGCTACTGTAATAATGTTGGTATTTTACAGTAATTACATGGGATTAGCGCAAGCAGGTTGGCTGATAGGTATTTATACATTACAGCACATTTATTAAAATGTTCCGTTTCATTTCACTTGGACTTCATTTCAAGTGGTCTAACAAAGGCTTCCAAACTGGCCATGATGACAAGGCAAACCAGCTCAAAAGGACACGGTTTAATATTCAATCATTAGAGGTTAAAGAACCGCTGACACTCTGATCTCTCCCTTATAAACATTCAAATGTTAGGGCACTACTTCCACATATCAGTTCAATTAGTACAGCGTTCTCACTAACAGTTGCAGCAAATAAAGCCAGTTTCAAGGGACGCCTCAAAATATGTTAATGAGCCAGCGATATGTTAATGAGCCAGCCCTCCCACAAACTTTTTCCACAATGCACCACCTATTACAGAATGCCGCAGTAAATATACAACAAAATGGTAATACAGTAAATTATTGTTGAATTGTATTGCAATAAAATTACAGCAATTTCGAACAGTGAAAATGTAATTATACATCACAGCATTCCAAATCGCAGTTGCAAATAAGGACTTGTTCTCAACTAGCCTACCTGGTTAAATAAAGGTGAAATAAAAATCACTTGCAGCTGTAGAGGGTTTAACAAAGGCTTCTAAACTAGCAGTGACAACAGGGCAAAACTGATGAATAGGACATGGCTAAACACTCAACCATTAATGAGCCTCTGAACACACCGATCACCGTGTTTTTTTGTTGCTCATAAGAAAAACAACATTTCCATCTTGGAGGTGTGTTTCCTGACCGATTCCGCATTTGGTTAATGGTCGTGTCTTATGTAAACGGTTGAAGCAGCTGGGCAAGTCTGTCTCACTGTCTATGCTTTTAATAGAGAGCAATCTCGGCAGCTGTTCACCCCATGTAAGGAAGCAAATGCTCATCGTCAATTCATTTACCCGGTATGACGCACAGATGTTCCACACTCTGTTTAAGACGAGACCAACTTTATGACAACATTTTTCCAATTTACACTTGTTAGTCAATTTTGACACGAGAATAACTGTTTCTGACTCATATCGCCACATAGGCCGTTTTAAAAGCGATTTGTTGATTTTTAAAGGAAGTTGCTATTTAAAGGTTTGAGAATTGCTGCCACCCTGATCTGTTCCCTGTATACATTTAATTGTTAAAGAACTACTACCCCTTACACATTCGGGAAGCATTCAGACCCTTTTCAGACTCTTTCCACATTTTGTTACGTTATAGCCTTATTCTAATACGGATGTAATCATTTTTTCCCTCATCAATCTACACACAGTACCCCATAATGACAAAGCAAAAACAGGTTTTTAGTTTAAAAAAATGAAATATAACATTTACATTACTATTCAGACCCTTTACTCAGTACTTTGTTGAAGCACCTTTGGCAGCGATTACAGCCTCAAGTCTTCTTGGGTATGATGCTACAAGCTTGGCACACCTGTATTTGGGGCGTTTCCCCTCTTTTTCTCTGCAGATCCTCTCAAGCTCTGTCAGGTTCGATGGGGAGCCTTGCTGCACAGCTATTTTCAGGTCTCTCCAGAGATGTTCGATCGGGTTCAAGTCCGGACACTGGCTGTACCACACAAGGACAGTCAGAGACTTGTCCTGAAGCCACTCCTGCATTGTCTTGGCTGTGTGCTTAGGGTCGTTGTCCTGTTGGAAGGTGAACCTTTGCCCCAGTCTGAGGTCCTGTGTGCTCTGGAGCAGGTTTTCATCAATGATCTCTCTGTACTTTGCTCCATTCATCTTTCCCTCGATCCTGATTACTCTCCCAGTCGCTGCCGCTGAAAAACATCCCACATTATGATACTGCCACCACCATGCCTCACCGTAGGGATGGTGCCAGGTTACCTCCAGACAGGCAAAGAGTTGGCATTCAGACCAGAGAATCTCGGCCAGGCAGCCAGCTCTAGGAAGGGTCATGGTGGTTCTAAACTTCTTCCATTTAAGAATGATGGAGGCCACTGTGTTCTTGGGGACCTTCAATGCTGCAGACATTTTTTGGTGCCCTTCCCCAGATCTGTGCCTCGTCAAAATCCTGTCTCGGAGCTCTAATGACAATTCCTTCGACCTCATGGCTTCATTTTTGCTCTGACATGGACTGTCAACTGTGGGACCTTATATCGACAGGTGTGTGCCTTTCCAAATCATGCCCAGTCAATTGAATTTACCACAGTTGGGCTCCAATCAAGTTATAGAAACATCTCAAGGATGATCAATGCAATCAGAATGCAATGAGTCTCATAGCAATGGGTCTGAATACTTATGTAAATAAGGAATTTATGGTTTTTATTTTTTAATAATTTTATAAAAAGTTCTAAAAACCTGTTTTCGCTTTGTCATTATGGGGTCTTATATGTAGATTGACGAGGACATTTTTTAATTCTAAAATCTATTTTAGGATAAGACTGTAACATAACAAAATGTGGAAAAAGGGAAGGGGTCTGAATACTTTCGGAATGCACCGTATATACAAAAGTATGCGGACACACCTTCAAATGAGTGGATTCTGATATTTCAGCCACACCCATTACTGACGTGTATAAAATCGAGCATACAGCCATGCATTCTCCATAGACAAACATTGGCAGTAGAATGGCCTTACTGAAAAGCTCCTTGACCTTCAACGTGGCACCGTCATATTATGCCACCGTTCCAATAAGTCAGTTCGTCAAATTTCTGCTCTGCTAGAATTGCCCTGGTCAACTTTCAGCAAGTAGCGCGTAAAAATCGTCTGTCCTTGGTTGCAACACTCACTACCGACTCGCAAACTGCCTCTGGGAGCAACGTCAGCACAATAACTATTCGTCGGGAGCTTCATGAAATGGGTTCCATGGCCGAGCAGCCACACACAAGCCTCAAGATCACAATGCTCAATACCAAGTGTTGGCTGGAGTGGTGTAAAGCTCGCCACTATTGGACTCTAGAGCAGTGGAAACGTGTTCTCTGGAGTGATGAGTCATGCTTCACCATCTGGTGGACCAACAGATGAATCTGGGTTTGGCAAATGCCAGGAGAACGCTACTTGCACTAATGCATAATGCCAACTGTAAAGTTTGGTGGAGGAGAAATAATGGTCTGGGGTTATTTTTCATGTTTCGGCTAGGCACCTTACTACCAGTGAAGGGAAATCTTAATGCTACAGGATACAATGTCATCCTAGAAAATTTTGTGCTTCCAACTTTGTGGCAACAGTTTGGGGAAGGCCCTCCACTGTTTCAGCATGACAATGCCCCGTGCACAAAGCGATGTCCATACAAAAATGGTTTGTTAAATTGCGTTCAAAACCCATAGCTGATATAAGACTAATAAGGATGCTATAACATTTAAAACATTCAATAACAATTCACTTAAATCTAATCCTTTCAATGCTTAATTAGTTGATATATGCCTGTATGAACATTTACTGTATATTGTTTAATTACATTATTTTATATTCTCTCAGTACACCGCTTTCCTAGTTTGTTTCTTGCCTTGAGTCTTGCGAATGTGATGTTCAGGCTCCGGAGACGGGCACATCGTGCACCACTCCCGAGCATACTACTCGCCAATGTCCAGACTCTTGACAACAAGGTTGATGAAATCCGAGCAAGGGTAGCATTCCAGAGAGACATAAGAGACTGTAACGTTCTTTGCTTCACGGAAACATGGCTCACTCGAGACACGCTATCGGAGTCGGTACAGCCAGCTGGTTTCTTCACGCATCGTGCCGACAGAAACAAGCATCTTTCTGATGAGAAGAAGAGCGGGGGGGGGGGGGGGGGGGTATGCCTTATGATTAACGAGACGTGATGTGATCATAACAACATACAGGAACTCAAGTCCTTCTGTTCACCTGACTTAGAATTCCTCACAATCAAATGCCGACCGCAATATCTACCAAGAGAATTCTCTTTGATTATAATCACAGCCGCAGGCTGCATTCATTGGAGCTGGGGATTTTAACAAGGCTAATCTGAAAACAAGACTCCCTAAATTCTATCAGCATATCGATTGTGCAACTAGAGCTGGTAAAACCCTGGATCATTGTTATTCTAACTTCCATGGCGCATATAAGGCCCTCCCCCGCCCTCCTTTTGGAAAAGCTGACCACGACTCAATTTTGTTGCTCCCTGCCTATAGACAGAAACTTAAACAGGAAGCTCCCAGGTCTGTTCAACACTGGTCTGATCAATCTGATTCCACGCTTCAAGATTGCTTCGATCACGTGGACTGGGATATGTTCTGCATTGCGTCAAACAACAACATTGACGAATACGCTGATTCGGTGGATTGATGAACCACTGCTTTAAATCAGGGAAAGGTGACCAGAAACATGACCAAATACAAACAGTGTAGCTATACCGTCCGCAAGGCAATCAAACAAGCTAAGCGTCAGTATAGAGACAAAGTAGAGTCGCAATTCAACGGCTCAGACACGAGAGGTATGTGGCAGGGTCTACAGTCAATCACGGATTACAAAAAGAAAAGCAGCCCCGTCGCGGACCAGGATGTCTTGCTCCCAGACAGACTAAACAACTTCTTTGCTCGCTTTGAGGACAATACAGTGCCACCGCTACCAAAACCTGCGGACTCTCCTTCACTGCAGCCGACGTGAGTAAAACATTTAAACGTGTTAACCCTCGCAAGGTTGCAGGCCCAGACGGCAACCCCAGCCGCGTCCTCAGAGCATGCGCAGACCAGCTGGCTGGTGTGTTTACGGACATATTCAATCAATCCTTATCCCAGTCTGCTGTTCCCACATGCTTCTGGAAGGCCACCCTTGTTCCTGTTCCCAAGAAAGCTAAGATAACTGAGCTAAACGACTATCGCCCCGTAGCACTCACTTCCGTCATCATGAAGTGCTTTGAGAGACTAGTCAAGGACCATATCACCTCCACCCTACCTGACACCCTAGACCCACTCCAATTTGCTTACCGCCCCAACAGGTCCACAGACGACGCAATCGCAACCACACTGCACACTGCCCTAACCCATCTGGACAAGAGGAATACCTATGTGAGAATGCTGTTTATCGACAATAGCTCAGCATTTAACGCCATAGTGCAACTGGGTAATGGACTTCCTGACGGGCCGCCCCCAGATGGTGACGGTAGGTAACAACATCTCCACCCTGCTGATCCTCAACACTGGGGCCCCACAAGGGTGTGTTCTGATCCCTCTCCTGTACTCCCTGTTCACCCACGACTGCGTGGCCATGCACGCCTCCAACTCAATCATCAAGTTTGCAGATGACACCAACAACGACGATACGGCCTACAGGGAGGAGGTGAGGGCCCTCGGATTGTGGTGTCAGGAGAATAACCTCACACTCAACGTCAACAAAACAAAGGAGATGATCGTGGACTTCAGGAAACAGCAGAGGGAGCACCCCCCCTATCCACATCGACGGGACAGTAGTGGAGAGGGTAGTAAGTTTTAAGTTCCTCGGCGCAGCAGCCCCTCTTCAACCTCAGAAGGCTGAAGAAATTTGGCTTGTGACCAAAAGCACTCACAAACTTTTACAGATGCACAATCGAGCGCATCCTGTCGGGCTGTATCACCGCCTGGTACGGCAACCACCCGATGTCACAGAAAGGCCATAAAGATCATCAAGGACAACAACCACCTGAGCCACTGCCTGTTCACCCCGCTATCATCCAGAAGGTGAGGTCAGTATAAGTGCATCAAAGTAGGGACAGAGAGACTGAAAAACAGCTTCTATCTCAAGGCCATCAGACTGTTAAACAGCCTCCACTAACATTGAGTGACTGCTGCCAACATACTGACTCAACTACAGCTACTTTAATAATGTAAAAATGTATGTAAAAAATGTATCACTAGCCACTTTAAACAATGCCACTTCATATAATGTTCACATACCCTACATTACTTATCTCTTATGTATATACTGTACTCTATACCATCTACTGCATCTTGCCATCTTGATGTAATACATTGTCATGACGTTGGCCAGGGGGTAGGTTTATGACAGTCATAAATACCTCTTCCCCCCTTTTTCCTCTCTCTACCCTACGGATGTAAAATTTGAAAACCCCTTGGTTAACATAGAGGTTCTGGGAACATTAGAAGGTGGGGGGAAATGAACTATATTCTGGTAATCCGACCAATTGAACATATGTGGTGGTACTTAATGAATATGATGTCAGTTCGGTTGTCATCTGAGACATTCTCATCAATGATAAGATGACATAAACTCTACAGTGGAAAGTCTGCACATTGTAGTTATCGGATTCACATGGAATTGTTGTTCAATTTAAATGTTTGAATATAAAACTATTAGTGAAGAGATGAAATGTAATTTTAGCTTCCAAATGAGAGATTTGGGTTTTCATAAGGCTAGGGCTCTGCTCAATCAGTGGCCCGCACCTGTGAAGGGACATGGGTTATAAAACCTTTCAAACCCGCCCTCCTCTCCCTTCCTATATAAAGCCTTGATGAAAATGTAACCTCCTGTTCCAAGTACGTGAGGTCTGCAGCCTCTGCGTTAAAAGGACTAACATGTCAACTACAGAACTAAGCCAACCTCAGCGTGAGATTTGGTTGTGAATGGTATGAACTTTGAACTCTTATTCACTACAGAAGTAATACCTCCTAGCCGTTGAGTTAGCCACAGCATTTGCAAATGCGGGCTAGGAAGGAACAGAGTATCCCATCTATCACACAACGACGTTACTACAACATATCAAATTGACCCCCAGAGGCTTCTTCAAAGGACAAGGGACTCGGTTTGGCAACACGGCCTTCCATCTACCACCAACCTACCGAAGCACAGCTGAGAGTAAATAATTTTGGCATTTTCCTTTTCCAAATGGGCGGTAATTTAGAATGCATAAGATACTGTATTTACGATAGCACAGCGTCTCCCTTTGTCCCTCAGTCTTCCCGCTCTTTCACTCAAACCCAGCCCCCTTTCTTTTGTGTAACCAGCTGACATATCTGTTCCACCCACTAGGGACGTTTTCCTTTATGACGTAATTTGTAATCAAGGTATGATTCATTCTTTGTATATGTAATTCTGTATGATTAGTTAGGTATTTAGTAAATAAATAATTAAACCCAATTTTGTATTGCTGATTCAACATGTTAGCCAGGGAAGATGACCAAGAATGAGACTGAATTAAGGTGACGATTAGTATTGACTGCAATTGATGTAAAATATTACTAGGTCTTTAAGAGTTTATTCGGAAGATAAAAGCTCTATAAATATTATTTCGTGTTGCCCCGACTCTCTAGTTAATTACATTTACATGATTAGCTAAATCAAGTAATATTAATTATGGAGAAAGGATTTTATATAATAGCATGTCATATCACTTAATCCGGCATAGCCAAAGACACGACAACATGTATCACTAGCCACTTTAAACAATGCCACTTTTATATGTTTACATACCCTACATTACTTATCTCATATGTATATAATGTACTCGATACCATCTACTGCATCTTGCCTATGTCGTTCTGTACCATCACTCATTCATATATTTGTATGTACATATTCTTTCATTCCTTTACACTGTGTGTATAAGGTAGTTGTTGTGGAATTGTTCGTTTTAGATTACTCGTTGGATATTACTGCATTGTCGGAACTAGAAGCACAAGCATTTCGCTACACTCGCATTAACATCTGCTAACCATGTGTATGTGACAAATAAAATTTGATTTGATTTAATCAGAGGTGTGAACGGTAGTGCTAGTTTGTTCACAGATTCATAGTGTGGAACCACCAGAAAGATATATACAGTTGTTGTATCTGTCCACAGAAAGAGAGATGGATTGCGGGACTTTATCTTCAATGTTAAAATCAGTCTCAAACACCTATAGCTGTGTCCTTCCCCTAATGAGTGAAAGCCATTGGAGACCATAAACCCTACTGTTCCTGTACATTGTTCATTTACATCTATCTCACTTTACTGCACTGCAGCCTCATCCTGTTGTTTGAAAGCTATGGGAGACCAAACACCATAACCCCTAGTGTTGCTGTACCTCTGTGTTTGTTAATCCACAGCTATGTCACCACCTGCAGTGTGAGAAACCCTATGTGACAGCATACCTGGCAAGCGTTAGTTAGTTCATGCTTCCTTGGCCTTTATGCTGTAGAGTGAACTGCCGGGTGTCAGTGAGTGTACTGAGGAGGGTTACCAGGCAGAGTGTTTGGGGAGGCAGGGGGCTGATGAGCTGAAGTACGGGAGGCTCAGTGAGAGGTCTGGAGAGTAGGGATGTAGTGGGAAGGAGGCAAGAGAGGCATTCATAAGAGGCTGGTGGCCTGAGGGCTAGTGAGGCAGGGGAATGAAGAAAGCTCAGTGAGAGGTAGTGGGCGAGATGCAAGGGGTTAGGGGTTCTGGGAGCGAGACCTAGAGATGAGGTCTTATGTAACTCAGGGTCTTACATAAATTGTCCCTCGCAGATGAGTGAACACAGTGATCGAAGACACCCTGCTCCCCGGTACAGATACAGCTCTCTCTGCAGAGACGCCTGGCTGGCTGTCCACTCATAGAGGAGAGAGAGACAGAAAGAAAGAAAGAAAGAACAATCGAACGAAAGAAAGAAAGAAAGAAAGAAAGAAAGAAAGAAAGAAAGAAAGAAAGAAAGAAAGAAAGAAAGAGAAAGCCAAGTACTTCAGTGTGTTGCTGAGGGTTGGAGAGTGATATGGAAAGAAATGGAGAGGGAAGAGGGAGAGGGGAGATAACGATGGATGGGGAGAGAGAGAGCGAATCCTGGGGCTTTTCAAGTTTTCTCTGCACACTTTCCAGCACATTTTGTAGATTTATATTTGGAATGTGTGAGAGTGACACCCTGAGAGCGAGGGATGTAGAGAGACAGAGGGAGAGAGAGTGAGAGAGAAAGAGAGAGAGAGAGAGAGAGAAAAGGGAGAGCGGAGTGGAGCCCAGGCTCAGAATAATCCCTCTCTCTCTGACATTTTCAGGGAGCTCAGAGATTTCTCACTGGGTGCTTAGGAAAGCAGACAGTAATTCCATTAAAATAACAATTCTGTAGTCTCAACTTTAAAGCTTTAAACTGCACCAGACAGATGCTCACTTAGCTTCATAAACTATCTTTATTAGACTCCTAGGCACACAGTAACACACCCTACAGAATAACCTGTCACTCAACAAAATGGCTGCTGTAAGTGAACGAGATGAGCAACCTTGACATTGAACCAACCAGATCTCACAGGAAGGTAGAGTAACATCTCTGTAAGTACAGTGTGATACAGTACAATTACAATACTGGCACTGTTAAAGGTACAATCAGCAAGACCACGTCATCATACACAACAGGGCCACTTCCTGTGCTCAAACAGTTCAAGTCAAGAATTGGCTCTTCACATCACATTTTGAGTCCTGCCTTGTGGCACACTTACATTGGGAAGCGCCACTAAACCACTGTTGTCCGAATGTTGGAAGTCACCTTGTCGTGTGTGATGTCATCTTGTCATCTTAGTGTCATCAAAGTGTTCGTCTAAGGCAGTGTTTCCACAGGCATCTAAATTCTGATATTTTTTTCAGGAATTGGTCTCTTTGAAAAAAATAAGATATGAAAAGATTGAAAAAAAAAAAATCTGATTTGAAAAGTGATTGCTCAAAAGAAGATAATTGGGCTGCCTATGTTAACAGAGCATATGTGTCATCAAAGTGTAATTTTAGTGTAATCTTGATTAGAGCTTCATCGGCATCATTTGCATTACCACCATCCTCTTTCTCCTCATCCTCGCCATTATTATCATCTCAGTGACACTCCATCCTGTCTCTAACATGCCTTACAGGCATCCTCCTGAGAGGAAGTCTGTCTGACTTCCATAGCTCTCCTCCTCCTTTCCATCACCCTCCTCTCCTATCTAAGCACTTCCAGGTTAGAGGTCAGGTGGAAGGAGTCTGTCAACAGCTTTATTAAACATCAGATCAGAGAGGACACTCACGCACGCACACACACACACACACACACACACACACACACACACACGCAGGCAGGCTGACACGCACACAGGAAATTAAGAGGAGAAACAATCTTTGAAACAACCTCAGATGACGTTGCTAGATGACTAAACAGACAGACACAAACACGCACAGGGGGGCACACACACACACACATTCAAAAGGAGGGCAAAGTCCAATTTCCTTTGCCATGGATTACAGGCACCCACCTAGACCAAAGCGGATTAAATGGTATTGGAATGGGCAGTGGTATGTGACATTATACTGCTGCAGCACAAACAAAGGTAATCCAGTACAGACATATATTCATGTCATTGGTGTCACATTGGTGCCAAAATCCAATCAAATGGTGAATGGCATCAGGGGAGGCAGTACTTACAAGGAGACAAAACACAAAGAAAACTGCTCCTCAGAGGGATTGCACTGGAGTTGGACTGACACGCACGAACACGCACACGCACACACACACAGTACTCCTTAGTGAGCCACAAACACACCAGTCATCCACTAACAGTTGACCTATTAAGGCCTGCTTGAATCCAACCTGAGAATACACTCTCCCCTACACACACACACACACACACACACACACACACACACACACACACACACACACACACACACACACACACACTCTCTCTCTCTCTCTCGATCGAGCACTCGCGTCCTCTAACAGTCCAAAAATCAATGCTAGATGGACCCTGTTCTCCAATGCAATTGTGTTACGACAGCAAGAAAAATAATTGTTTCCCAAAATAACTGCCTCCCAGCCTTTCTCCCCCCTCCCCGCCTCTCCCCTCACCTACCAGCCTCTCTCCCCCCTCCCCGCCTCTCCCCTCACCTACCAGCCTCTCTCCCCCCTCCCCGCCTCTCCCCTCACCTACCAGCCTCTCTCCTGGGAAAAAAAAGTGATAAAAAGGTGCAGTACAAGAACAACACCATGAGAGGGTAGAACGGGGAGGGGCTGGGGAATATTCATGTAAGAATGACGTCACACCCAACCCCATCACCCCATATTGAACAATTAATGGCGGTCCGGGGGCGGGGGGACACGGGGGGGACACAGAAAAGAGGGCACAGGTGTTAAATGCCATGGCTCAGAATGTCACCGCGGTAAGGGATCCCAGTACAGAGCACTTTCAAACACACACAGCAGTGGGTCTCTCCACAAGAACACTTACTCACACACAATAAGACACACGACATGCACACACAGCATCTTAGTAGAGAAAACACACAGACGATGATGAAGCCTATTCTTTCCCCCCCCCCCAACGCCCTTGCACACATTGGGTATATGGGTAGAGGCTACAGTAACACGGCATCTCTTAGTTAAACCAGGTCAACAGAATCTAGGCACAGCATCTTTCTAAGATAACAGCCTTCAGCAAAGTACTAGTCCTACTCGCAGTCAACCACTCACAGGCTCACAAACACACCAGCTATACTGGTTAAAGATTTTCCAGAGGAAGCTTTGAAACCAATAGCAGTAGGTTCAGACATATTGGCAGATAACAAACACATTGTGGGATTACCTAATGAGCACACCCAATCCAAATGGGGCAGAAATGTCTAGCGTGCCGTCTCGTTAATATTAAACAGAATTGCCCTTTGAATGTTTTTAATATGTGGCTTTGGTTTGAACAAACTACGCAAGTCAATGATGTAAGAAGCCCTCATGAGCAACGGTATTGCACAGGAAGGTGCTTTCTTACCCGTTTGACTTTGTTCAATAGAAAGTAACAGCATATTTGAACGCAGGAGACAATGGAAAGGAAAATTTAATGTGACATCGCCCTCTTCTGGCAGAACATGGAAACACAAGCTTTCGCCAATTCACCCTTTCAACATGTATGTTGATTGGCTAGATGTCCTTCCCGGCGGTGACAGTCTGATGATGCTGACAGTTCCTGCTTCCATCCAGTCTCTCACCCCCTGGTGGGCCTGTGTTTCTCCCACACACACAGACACACATCGTTCACAGGAAGGTTGTTATGGTAAAGAGAGTCTGAGCTGACAGTCAGTCCTCCCAGGCAGTGATAACCCTGTGACTCTGCGGGCTCTCTACGTCAGACAGCCACTCCAGTGGTCCGTTAGGCCAAAGGTCAACAACACTACCCCCGTTCTATGCACCCAAGGGGCTGTCACATACACACTGTCTATACAGACATAGCACACAACGCAGAGGAAACCTATAGATTACAATAAAGCACATCCATTTAACACAAGTAGACCGTATTGGTCCTCCCTCTTTCTTGCAGGCAAACACACAGGCATGCACAAACACACAGACTCAGACACAGATACACAGGCATACAGGCATAACAGACACACACTTAATTTGAGCCAGATCCTGCCAGCACAGGTTCTGGCACCTCTCAGTTTTGGACTGTTTCGTTCTGGAACCCATTTGCCAGGATCCGGGTACCTCTCGTGTCATGATAAATCATTTTTTACTGTTTGCAATGTCTGAATTCTAATAAAAGCAATCAGAGTTAATTCAAGTTGAATCCTCTGTAATTCTCCTGGCTTCCCCCCTTTGAAAAAAAGTTGTGTGAAAATGTGCCTGATATTCTAAGAATGTATTTGTGTTGGGGCGGCCCGGGTTTATGGTTTCCGCAACATTGCAGCCTATATAGACCAACGCTTGGACATTGCTGTGGTGAGAGAGAGAAGAGCGTCTGTATCTCTCTGAGATACACTTTCTATGATCTTTCTCTCGCTCTGCTCTGATAGACATGAGCCTGCAACTCCAGCGATGCACTTCAACACTTATTTCATTATAGAATCATAGCCACCGGAAGGGCGCTGGAGGTGCTGCAGCACCTCTGATGAATTGAAATACATTTGTCAAAGTTATAGAATCACTGCTGTCTGTTCAGAATGAAACGAAATATACTGAACAAAAATATAAGCATGGCAACTGCACGCTCCCTTGAAACTTGAGACATCTGTGGCATCGTGTTGTGTGACAGAACTGCACATTTTAGAGTGGCCTTTCCTTGTCCCCAGCACAAGGTGCACCTGTGTAATGATCATGCTGTGTAATCAGCTTCTTGATATGTCACACCTGTCAGGTGGATTATCTTGGCAAAGGAGAAAAGCTCACTAACAGGAATGCAAACAAATGTGTGCCCAAAATTTGAGCGAAATAAGCTTTTTTGTGCGTATGGGACCAGGACTTCACATCTTTCTATTTTTGTTCAGTACAATTCCGAATACTACACCAGGAGAAGGCCTATAATATAGAGGATCAATAGCTTACAACAAAAATAGCATACAGTTATGAACGCGCTGCAAATCTGTCAGCAAACAGCATGTAGCCAAAACAGGCCTTTTGCTATATTTCAAATACAATCACCAGAAAGCACAGGTTGGGAAAACAAATAAACCCTGCTGACAATAGAAGACCAATCTGCCTATAGGCTAACAAGTTAATTCACTTCCAAATAGGCCTATTGACCGAACAGCATTGTTTTACAAGAGAGAGATAAGCTTTTGACACGAGCACATCGGCCATCGCCAGTGAGTGAGTTGCTCGTCCTTGTCGGAGTCAGCGAAACTCATATTGTACAAAATGTGTGTCTCCACACACCTAGGCCTAAGCTATTGACCGATTCAACACCAGGCCATTTTTGTTGATCTCGAGATTCTCAGTTTGTCAAAGTAGCCTATCATTTCCATCATTTATGAAATATCAAAACAACGACTCTGCTGAAGTCTCCAGTCATCTAAAATGATGTATAATTGTATGAAATGGGTTTATAAAGGCCACATTCTTCCCAGAAGATAGACTACAAAAATAATTCTCCCTCGTGTGTAACGTCAGCAAGTGCCTCTAATCTACTGCTCTACGCCAGAATGCAAACGCACCGATAATGCACACAATGCTTTATTGTAAAGTTCCGGTATCTCAAGAGCCCCTCAGGTCACCCCTCTATCGGGCTCACTTCTTGTTCCGGCACCTCCCATTTACAAATTAAGCACTGCACACACACCGACCAACTTCCATTAGCACAGCCTGTGCAGCTATTTGAAGTCTAAAGAGCCTCTCCCAGGGACTACAGTGGGAACAAATCTCAGCAGGATCCCATAGAGAATAGTCCATCCAGCCTTCACTTCCGTGGTCTCAATGGGGTTCACACTTCAATAGCTTTCACAGCAGATAGCCCACAGTTATGGTAATTCTCTAAGGGCTGGAGACTGGCAGCAAAAGTACAGTAATCCTCAGAGGCTCCATCCACTTATTATATAAGTAGATACGTAACGTAATTGGGCCAGAAGGAGCCATAATAGGTATATCAGTGGGCAATTCCAGTGTAAGAAATGGTGATGATGGGAGTTATTATATGAAATGGTACAGTCAGTCTTTTTGGGGTTCTAATCCATCTATATTATCAGCAGAGGAGTTTAGTCTGGAATATAATGGAGAAAAGTTGAGTGTGTATCTGCCTGCATATGTGTGTGTGTGCTCACCACTCCGGGTCAACCGGCGTAATGTCGATGCGGGGTGGGATGCAGAAGGGGAGGGAGGTAGGCCGGACCACCCAGTCATTGTCAGGGGTTCGCGACCTCTCTGCCTGTCGCCACGACAATGGGGGCAGCTGCAGGTTCCCGGAGAAACGCCTGCATCCCCGGCGTAGGTCGACGCCCAGCGTGCAGGAATACTCACTGAAAACACAGTCTGTGGGCTTTTTATTGTCCTACAGAGAGAGAGAGGGGGGTAGAGGAGTGGAGAGAGAGAGATATGAGAGAAAGATGAAGGAGAGAGAGAAATAAATAAATAGCTGGATTATAAGAAAAACAAATACTTTTGATAAATACAAGATGAGCATGGAATGACATCATATTGATGATACTGTCTGTCCTGCACACTCAGAGCATCTTTCAACCCGACTACTTTGGCCACTAAGTGGCACCAAAGTCGTTGTTTTCAATGGCAGCTGATTTCAGCTTGAACAACAGAGAGATGCAGCCTGATGTTATTGGACAGAGTTACTCTCTTCTTTTTGAGTTCATGATGGATCAGACCACAGCAGCACCCCCCCTCATCACTTCACTTGCTCCAAAACTTGCTCCGTCTGGCATGTACCACTGAGTGTGTCTAATGTAGAGATTCCACTGAGTCCCTTAGTCCCTCCAAGCGAATGGCCTCACAGTTTTTCTCAATTGGCTTGGCAAAATATGGGAAACAACGTTCCATACTCTCAAAACCATTAACACATCTGATAAGATACATAGCTCAAATCAACATTTATATAGTGTTAGGTACTGAAAATATGAAATGTCACTGAGGGAGAGAGGGGAATGTATAACGTGTACATTCTGTCCGGATATGTTATTGTTAGCCATCAGGGATCCTGTGGGAGGGAAAAAGACACAGTCTGGTACGAGTCAACATGACAGCCGTGAGTTGGAGAGGTGTGAGCACTGGGGCAGAGGTCAGGTCAGATGAAGTGAGGAAGAACTTGGTTGGAGCTTTCATAGTGTCCGTCAATTTCTTACTCTGATATTTAGAACCTAACGCCGGCACCAGAAACAAGTTAAGCACAGTTCCTACACATGTTATCACTCATTCTGACATCTTGGGTAGATGAGTCGTAGGCTGAACCAATAATAGGATACAGACCTAGAAAGCCTGAGCTTATTCAGTAGTCCCATTGTGTTACGACCGGTCATAGCTTTAAAGAGGGTAAGTCCCGAGCAGGATAGTTCCTGTGGAGGGTAAGTCTTGTAGGTAAAGGATAAGTCCCGAGCAGGATAGTTCCTGTGGAGGGTAAGTCTCGTAGATTTAAAGAGGATAAATCCCGAGCAGGATAGTTCCTGTGGAGGGTAGATCTTGGAGGTAAAGGGTAAGTCCCAAGCAGGATAGTAGGGTAAATCCATGGCGTAGTGGTTTATCAGCCAGACCTGTAAGGAGGGTGAAAGTCTCAGCTGCAGTGGCCATAAGGCAGCATAGTGTGTGTGTGTGGATGGATAAAGTGTCATGCTTGTGCACTAGGATAAATGGTCGCCTATAAATTCTGAAGGAGAGCCATATTCAGGGTTAAAAGAAAATCAATAAGATATTCGAAACGCTGTTTGATTTGGGCGTATTAGCAGTAGCAATAAAGAGAGGTTGGTTTTATACCCTGTTGGGGCGGGGAACCATGACAGATTATGTGGAAATAGGAAAACAAGTGTGAATCATTTTGGTAATGTGTGTTATCAACAACTGTGATATTCGAAGCATAACACTGGAATAAGACATTAGGTCCGTATTCTCCAGTAATACATTTGCAGACGCTATAATATTGGTTCTAAAACAAGGTATTAAGTGCCGTGACCAATTTAATAGGCACAAATACCACAAAACTATTCTCCGGGGAAGTGTGTAGCGCTCCCTTTGGGAAATAGTTAATAAAAGCTGTGTATTAGAGTTGGGAGTAAAGAAGATCTAAACACCCTGGACACCGTCGGAGAGGTTTCAGAATAATAACTATTGAAATGGCGACAGAAGGCCCAGATTCTTCCTGTAAAGCGGGGCTAGAGGAAGAGAAGATTAATAAAGCAATGGAGGCGCTGAAAGAGGCGCACAAGCGTTCTACCAATTCACCTCGGATATGGGAAAAATTGAGCAAACTGGATCAAATAGGGCAGCATTTCCCTGCTGATGGATAATTCCAATCAAATAAAAACTCAGAGATGCTGTTGTGGTCTGGCACCATGACATCAATGAGAAATGGCAAGCTCAACATGGTGTCGGCAGTTTATCAACAGAAGAGTATAACCGACAAAAAAAACTAAATGAGTAGATGTACTCAGCTGCAAAAAGACTGGGTATGTGAGCACATTGATAGAATGTGTTGATACGGTTAACACGGCCACAGTGAAAGTCACTAACAGTGGTTTCAATGGCCAAGGTAAGACAAAGAAATGTAGTGGGAAAAAAACGTCAAAGAGTAGGGCGATCCCTGTTTAAGATGTGGGGCCGTTGGTCATTGGAAGAATGAGTGTGGGGTGGGAATGGAGCCTGCTGCATTCGGAGGAAATGCTGCCATACAAGCGATTGCAAGTTTTTCAGAAGAGCAGCAACAAAATCCTCTTGAATGCAGCGGGACAGGAAAATGTTACATAGCAGTGTATGGCCTTGGTCCGATCGATAGTGGTTCATAGAGATTACAGTGTTTATGTGAAGTGAGACGTAGGAGCACACGTCTCAAACAACTTTTTAATACAGTAGATGACAGGGATCAAATATCGCAGGTTCCTTATGATGAGAAAGTGTCTGAATTTGCCACAGGAAAAAGTATTTTGGGTTGAAGAATCCAAGCGAAATGCCAGGGGGATGGGTTCTAAAGAGGTAAGAAATTAAAAATGATATGGCCATACATTCTTGGCAAACTCAGAAAACCTTGGGGGGTATTAATCTCGTGAGACATTTGATGTCGTGTTATTATGATATAAATTTATAGAATGGACAAAAGGGAGGAGGGGTCACGAGAAATTAGCATTGGGGTTACCAAACTTAAAATTAACTTTCCATATTTTTGTTCATGAACATAAAGGGAATTGTGGTGTGGTGGTTATGGAGAATCATGGGGAAAAGAGACCAGTGAATCGTTAGACTCGGTGGCGAGATAATGTTGCCGTGTCTAAGGGTAGTACATGCCAAATAAAGGACACATACACGATGGTGTGGATTAAAACAAACGGTTAATGATTGGAGTGAGGACAGTGGATTTACCATTATCATGTTTGGTTTATAATTAAATATTTTGGATGGCTGATTAAGATGTAGCATAGTTCATGCTAACGAAATGTATACTTTCTTTTCCAGAAGAGGAAGGGTTTCATTAACTCCCTTTGGAATGTTTCCCAAGACTGTGGTTTTGGGGAGAGCAGTTAGTGATAGGGTTGCAAAGGGTTGGAAACTTTCTGGGAAATTTCCTGAATTTTTTGGGATACACATAAGGCAATTCTAGGTCTTGTGGCATATTTTGGCTAAACTATCCCCAATTCAATGTAATTGCAACCCTCTGCATGCACAGTGCATTCTTCCATCACATGTACAGCTGATTCTCAAGATCTTGCACACTAATGCGATGCTATTGAGCCCACACTACAACACGGTCTGAGCCAAGGACTACAAGCTTTCTGGTAAGTTTTGATTACAATACGGAGTGGGGTGAATACATTCTTTATGACATACATTATTTTGTTGTTAACTAGTAAATAGTAGCCTAAAGCAAAGTGTGTTTAAATAATTTCTAACTTATTAAACATTTCTACTAGTTAGTTTTTGCTACCATGTGGGTTATAGCTTGCTTGACCCTGCTAACTGAGGAGTGTTAATTCACCTGTTTCCATACATGTTTAATTTTAAAACATGTATCTTACAAAGGAGTTGTTAAATCTAACTGCTTAACTATTCATCTGAACATGGAATTGTATTTGTTGCTTTATTTACAATTTTTTTCCTAATCTTTACAGGAAAATGCCACAGGCCCTATCTGATGTGTGGAGACATTTCACTGCAGCTAATGTAGAAGGAAAAGCAGTGTACATTTGCAAATACTGTACCAAATAATATGTGAAGAATGCAACAAAGATGCAGAATTATCTGGCCAAGTGCATAAAGTTCCCTCAGCGCTAACAACAAGCAACCTCAAAAAACAAAAATCCCTCTACTTATATTCGAGGTCAAATTATGAATAAGACACATTATCAATTGCAACAGCTCATGGTCCTCCTGGAATAAGATTTCTTTTGACTCAGAGGAGGAATGTAGTCAGAGAAATACTGATGAATGTCTTGCTTGAGCTGTGTATGCAACTTGTTCACCTCCGATGCTCACAGGCAATATGTATTGGAAGAGATTTCTGAATGTTCTTCTCCCAGCATACACCCCTCCTACCAGACACGCTTTATCTACTCATTTGCTGGATGCAGAGTTAAACAGAGTTCAAGTGAAGTTCAAGCAAATCATAGAGAAAGCAGACTATTGCAATAATCTCTGATGTGTGGTCGAATGTTTGTGGGAAAGGAATAATTAACTACATAATCTCCACCCCTCAACCAGTAGTCTACAAGAGCACAGCCACACCGGTCTCTACATTGCAGATGAGCTGAAGGCAGTCATCAATGACCTTGGACCACAGAAGGTATTTGCACTGGTGACATACAAAAATGAAGGCTGCTTGGTCTAAAGTGGAGGAGTCCTACCCTCACATCACACCCATTGGCTGTGCTGCTCATGCATTGAATCTACTCCTCAAGGACATCATGGCACTGATGTCCTTGGATACAATCTACAAGAGAGCCAAGGAAATGGTTAGGTATGTGAAGGGTCATCAAGTTATAGCAGCAATCTTCCTCACCAAGAAAAGTGAGAAGAATAAGAGCACCACATTGCAGCTGCCCAGCAACACCCGTTGGGGTAGTGTTGTCATCATGTTTGACAGTCTCCTGGAGGGGAAGGAGTCTCTCCAAGAAATGGCCATATCACAGTCTGACGATATGAGCAGCCCCATCAACAGGATCCTCCCAGATTATGTATTTTGGGAGAGAGCGGTAAAGCAGCCTGAAACCTATAGCAGTAGCCATTGCACGGATTGAGGGAGACAATGTCATTATGTCTGATGTTCAGAGGTAAGAGAAGAAATCCGTACTGCCCTGTCCACTTCACTGTTGCTCCAAGCAGAAGAATCTGCAGTTCTGAAATACATCAAAAAGCGTGAAGACTTCTGCCAGAAACTCATACACGTCGCAGTATACATGTTGGACCCCAAGTATGCTGGCAAGAGCATCTTGTATGGTGTAGAGATCAACAAGGCCTATGGTGTCATCACTACCGCGTCTTGCCACCTTGGCCTGGATGAGGGCAAGGTTCTTGTCAGTCTGGCAAAGTACACTTCCAAGCAAGGGCTTTGGGATGTAGATGCAATATGGCAGTCGTGCCAATATATCTTATCAGCCACCTGGTGGAAGGTACTTGGTGGATCTGAGGATCTTTCCCCTCTTGCCTCCATCATCCGCCAAATCCCACCAACATCAGCCGCCTCAGAGCGCAACTGGTCCTTGTTTGGGAACACACACACTAAAGCACGCAACAGCCAGACCAATACAAGGGTTGAAAAATTGGTGGTCATCCAGGCAAATTTGAGGCTTTTTTAGCGTGACAACTAGCCATACTCAGCAAGGTTGGAAAGTGACAGTGAAGATGAGGCCTCAGAGTCTGATGTTCAAGAGGTGGACATTGAGGAAGTCAAGGGAGAAGACATGGAAGCCTGAGAGGAAGACAACCAAAGCTTTAGTTTCTAGAATATCATTTTACAGATGTATGTTGAAAACATTTTTGGGAGATGCGATGGATCATTGGGGATCATTCAATATTCCCTTTCTTTTGTGGTTCAGTGTAATCATCCCATGTGGAGAGTCTTAAAACTTCTTCAGGATAGGGTCTATTTTTCTCCATTTCCGCCTGCCCAAAGTAAACTGCCTGTTGCTCAGGCGCTGATTATGGATATGCATATAATTGGTACCATTGGAAAGAAAACACCCTGAAGTTTGTAGAACTGTTAAAGTAATGTAGGAGACTATAACACCATAGATATGGTACGAGGAAATCCAAAGAAAAACCAAAGGGAATTGTTTTTTTGAGAGAGCCCATGCTCTTACAATGGAATGTATAGGTAAAAAAATTAATCTAGCTCCCAGTATGCAATTCCTATGGCTTCCACTGGATGTCAGTAGTCTTTGTTCAAGGTTTCAGGCTTGTTTCTTCCCAAACGAGGAAGAATAATGAGTTTTGATACAGGGACACAGACTTAGAAATCAGTGTAAGTGCGCGATGAAGAGGACACGCACCTGCTATTATCGTTTTCCTATTGAACATACTTCTTTCTGTATGAAATATTATAGTTTAATTTCATTTTAGGGTATCTGAGGATGGAATAAAAACATATTTTGGCTTGTTTTAACAAAGTTTAGCGGTAGCTTTTTGGAATCCTTTCTTTGCATGTTGAACGAGTGGATTACTCAAATCGATGGCGCTAACTAAACTGACTTTTGGGGATATAAAGAATGATTTTATCTAACAAAACATGTTGTAGCTGGGACCCTTTGGATGACAAATCAGAGGTAGATTTTTAAAAGTAAGTCAATACTTTGGGACATTATCAAGGGCTATCAAATGTGACAGGCAAGAGTTACATATGTGTCGTTGGGAAGATGAACTGTAACGCTATCTGAAGAAGAACCAATGAAGGCACGCTAGAAGGATAAGTGCCAGGATCAGGGGGGGGGGGGGTCAACAGTGCCCGTAATTGTTTATTTGGGTTGTCAGGTTTATTGCGAGGTTTGCACACTGAGAAATGTATAGTAATTAGACTAAGAATGCATTGGGATATCGATCTGTCACTACCATGCCACTCGCGACAGGAAAACAGGGACAAATGGGGGTTGTAATGATGAAGAGTTATTACCGGTAATACCTGGTACCGTTTATAAATGTACATTCTAACCGCGAGGGGCTTGAATTGGACTGATAGACTCAAAGTAAAGCACTAAGAACCGTCCTTCTAAATCTGGGTAAGATTATTTATAAAATGTTTTAATTATGATTTGGATAAAGCGAGAGAGAGCGCTACTCTCAAACTGTGAGGGTGGGTGCACTGTTCCAATTTATTGGGTCTAGGGAGAGTTTTTCTCCCATGAAACCTTATCTTGAAGTGTCCTCCGAGCGGGAGGTTATTAGAGAACTCACTAGATGATAGCTTGAGTCAACCATGAAGGTTTTTTTTGTGTTACCATGTCATCAGGATTTTTATGTTAAATCGCATCACTACATATAGATTGCTGGATTATACGGTACACTTAATTGCATTCAAGGTCCTTGCGTTAACACCCAAGGATGAAAATTAAGGAGACGGGCATGGAGACGAGCATCACATGGGCATAGAACGGAACGGATGGACTGTTCTTCCCCCAGTCTTAGTCGCATCAAGGGTGGTGTGAAATTATTAAACATGTTTTTTTTCTCTTCCCTGTTCAAGTCAATCTGTTTTTAGGTGTAGTGGAACATAAGGGTGATCATTGTTCCAGAGGAGAGATTGATGTATATTGACTAATTGATTTGAATATGTTTTAGTATGTTTATAACTGTAGAAGTGCATTAGGAGTAGTGACTATTGTGTTATGGGTTAGATGGAATGAAATATGTGTAAATGTATTTGTAGCAGGAGGCGAGGCACACACGAGGCCTGTGTTTGAGACAGAATGTTTACATAAGGGTGTAAGCAGAAGGCAATGTGAATTGGGGGAGATCTGTGGGGCTCATAAATTAAGGTCGGGGTGATAGTCTCTGGGGATTATACCACTCTATGTATATTGTTACAGGAGATAGCTCATAGGAGAGGGAGGCCATCTAACTTTGCACAATATAGAGACTATTATGAAGTTAAACTGAACGTTACAAATACCCAGATCGTGGTGAGAGTAGCAGAGACAGTGTTAGCATTTCAGACACTATTGTCAAATTTCAAGGAACCCTTAACTCAGAGTTTTGTTAGGTTGGATATTTTTCCAACACCATTAATCTCTTCCCCATTTCTAACAGCCAGCAAACACTTGAATGATTCCATGCAGTAGTTATTCTCACAACAGTTGCTGTAGGGACAGTAACTGGAGGCTATAGAAACAGCATGGAATTGGACTACGGTGCAAATGGGGGATTTTGAGGTATGCGTCATGGGCAGTGTCAATAGTAGCAGGGGTTACTTTAGGACAGTGTTTCCCAAACTTTTAATTGTCCCGTAACCCTTCAAACATGGTCATGTTTCGTTTCTAAAATGTCTGCGCAAGAGTGAAGGTTTCCGCGAGAGAGTAACGGTTAATGTGATTGGATGTTAATTATTTGACTAGGCTACCTGTATTTGACATTGTGTTGTTATTTCGCTGAACACTAGATGGTTTAATTTTATTTTTGGCAGTGAAATGAGGCTACTCAGGTGAGAGAGAAAAATCTCACCCAAATGTATAGCCCCGTTGGAAAATATAAATGGACTGTTTGAAAATGTGAAGAATATTTATTTAATTAAAAAAAATGTGAATCACATTTTTATTTGGCGTACCCCCAACGGCATTGCGCGTCTGTACCCCAGTTTGGGAGTACCTACTTTAGTAGCATTGTTGGGATATCATTTTATGAGGACTCATGCCACATGAAGTGGTGAGACTGAGTATCGGGTGCTGTTATTCACAGGTCACAAATTAGTGATCTGGCCATAATGGGAGAGTCTATGTTGTCCTGTTGTCAGGAAAGGACCCATGCGTTGCAGTGTGTATATTCCCAGGTGAAATGAGCAGAAGATAACCAAAAGCACAGGCTGAATTCTGGAGATTGAGTGTACATCAAGATACACCAGGCTCGGGTGTTGGGACAGCGTTGGTCTGGTCCACACACAGTACTCCTTGCAGCACCTGCAGTGGTAAAGATCGTCATGTCTCTCCTCGGTAGGTTCACAATTCTCACGTGAAGTGAGATCCAGCTGCATAATGGGTGAGCTTGAAGACGCCATGACAGAGGAAGTGGAGCTAAAGAGAGAGAGAAAGACTAGATTCCACTGTAGACATGCAGATGGGTTGGGTCTGGGAGCTACTTTGGACGTCATAGTTGGATTGGGTTAGTTCCTTTATTGGTTAATGCAGCATATAAAAGGATAGATGTTGGGGTAATTGCACTGTAGACTGGACAACATTCTGAAGGCATTGATGTGAAACGTGCATACAGTGCTGAGTTACCTCGAAGAGGATGTAGCGTTGATTAGGGCTACGCACTTGCCTATCAGGTGACGTGCCTATCAGGTGACGTGCCTATCAGGTGACGTGCCTATCAGGTGGCAATGGAAGAAGAAGGAGACGGGGAACAAAGTGAAAATGACATGGCTTGGGAATACCTCTTATAACCTGTGGCCTGATGGGGAAGACAGGGTTAAAGCACGAGGAGGATTTCTAGGGCCTTCATTTTTGTGGAATCCAGCAGAAAAATATTCTGAAGGCATAGAGTCAGGCGAAGAGAGAGTGGGAATTGTCATGGTATCAAACGTTGGGTTTTCTCTGCATATATAATTGTGCATAGCTTACCACATTGTTAATACTGTTATGTTTTGTGTTTCTCGTTGCTTTTCAAGTCTTGTGCTATCACTCTCTTAGAAACCCAAAGGAGAAAGCTGAAAGGAAGAAGTCAACAGCTCCAGCGGACACGTTATCATCAGTGTTCTAGGAGAAATGGAAATAAGAGTGTGCATGGTGTGACTATAGAACAGAGGCCATAGGTCTCTGAGTTTGCAAACCTCACGGCGAATGTTAATCCTGTTTTATTTTTTCATGTTTTGTTATCATTGTTTGTTCATTGATAAGTCATTTCCAAGTTTATGTAAGTTGAACAGCAGGAAGCTAATGTTCAAGAGGAGGGACTGTTGGGTTCTGAAAATATGAAATATACTTATTCATGTCACTCAGGGAGAGAGGGGAATGTATAACGTGTACATTCTGTCCGGATATGTTATTGTTAGCCATCAGGGATCCTATGGGAGGGAAAAAGACAGTCTGGTCCGAGTCAACATGACAGTCATGAGTTGGGGAGGAGTGAGCACTTTGGGGCAGAGGTCAGGTAAGATGACGTGAGGAAGAACAGATATCACTAAGGTTCTGTCTAGCAACAGAGATGCATTGGCTGTTCAGATGTGTAGGGGGAGACTCAGCACAGGAGAAAGGGTTAAATATCAGTGCTTGTGTGAATGTGTATTTTGTCTGTTCAGCTGTTAGATCTTTTGGGCGAATAAACTTGGTTGGAGCTTCCATAGTGTCCGTCAATTTCTTACTGTGATATTTAGAACCTAATAATAGATACAATGCCCTGATAGAAATGAAAGGATCAATGACAATGTAAACGGTTACTAAACATTTGTTTGGTATTGATTTTTTGTGTAAGCTAGGTCTTCTTAAGTGATATATGTAAATCAACAGAAAAAACAAGATTCACGAACTTTACATATGTAAATGGACTTACTATACGCATAACATCAGCTATGATGTAGCATTAAGATTTCCTTTCACTGGAACTAAGGGGCCTAACCCGAACCATTAAAAATAGCCCCAGACCATTATTCTTCCTACACCAAACTTTACAGTTGGCACTATGCACTGGTGCACCCAAATTAATCTGTTGGACTGACAGATGGTAAAGTGTGATTCATGGCAGACTTCTTCAGTGTGAAGGAATGGATTTGGTGGAGGAGGAATAATGGTACGGGGCTGTCGGGTGAGACGCATAAAGTTCAGACTATTTTAGTAAATATCTTCTTGGAAAAGATGGTGGTGGAACAATATTTTCAGCACCTGCTGACTTCTCTCTCCTGTCCAAACTGTCCCGTTGTGTGTTTCACCACCTCTGAACCCGCTTACCCAAATAGATTTGCCCCTGATAATTGATCTAGGATTGTCCCCAATCCCAATTTGAACTCCATCAAACCTGGTTGAGTATTTGCCATGTCCTTGGTCTTTTTTTGCCCCAGTAGTCACTTCAAGTTTGGAAGCCTTTGAAGTGCAAGTGATATTAAAGACCAATGGTGTAAAGTACTTAAGTAAAAATACTTTAAAGTACTACTTAAGTAGTTTTTGGGGGGTATTTGTACTTTACTATTTATATTTTTGACAACTTTTACTTTTACTCCACTGCATTCCTAAAATAAATATGTACTTTTTACTTCCATACATTTTCCCTGATACTCAAAAGTTACATTTCAAATTACACGTTGAATGCTCAGACAGGACAACAATAGGGTCCAATTCACGCACATATCAATATAACGCGTTGTCATCCCTACTGCCTCTGATCTGGCGGACTAACTGAACAAAAAGACTGCATTTTTAAATGATTGCTGAGCGTGCCCCTGGCTGTTGATAAAAAAAATATATAATACAAATGTGCCATCTGGTTTGCTTAATGTAAAGAATTGAATGTTTAGCATTTACTTTTACTTTTTACGTTAAAATGGAGCTCTTTGCCCATGCTAGGGATGAATCTGAGTTTCCCGCCCAAATGGAACAATTAAATTACATACAATGTCTAAATCTGTCTTCTATATGTCTTCTCGATGCTATCTGATCAATCATCAACGACAGACAGCATGCATTGTGAATTGGGGTGCAGTTCACAATGCATCATGGTAACTTTTTTCTTTTGACAGGTAGGCCTACACTTGCAGATGAAACTGACTCAAATGAGGACCTCCACAGGAAAGGAAGACCCAGAGTTACCTCTGCTGCAGAGGATCAGTTCATTAGAATGAACTGCACCTCAGATTGCTGCCCAAATAAATGCTTCACAGAGTACAAGTAACGGACACATCATTCCATCATCAACTGTTCAGAATGGACTGCGCGAATCAGGCCTTCATAGTCGAATTGCTGCAAAGAAATCACTACTAAAGGACACCAATAATAAGAAGAGACTTGCTTGGGCCAAGAAACACGAACAATGGATATTAGACCGGTGGAAATCTGTCCTTTGGTCTGATTAGTGCAAATTTGAGATTATTGGTTCCAACCGCCATGTCTTTGTGAGATGCAGAGTAGGTGAACGGATGATCTCCGCATGTGTGGTTCCCACCGTGAAGCATGGAGGAAGAGGTGTGATGGTGTGGGGTTGCTTTGCTGGTGACACAGTCTGTGATTTATTTAGAATTCAAGGCACACTTAACCAGCATGGCTACCAAAGCATTCTGCAGCGATGCGCCATCCCATCTGATTTGCGCTTAATGGGACTATTATTTGTTTTTCAACAGGACAATGACCCAAAACAAACCTCCAGGCTATTTGATCAAGGAGAGTGATGGAGTGCTGCATCAGATGACCTGGCCTCCATAATCACCCAATTGAGATGGTTTGGGATGAGTTGAACCGCAGTGAAGGAAAAGCAGCCACTAAGTGCTCAGCATACGTGGGAACTCCTTCCAGACTGTTGGAAAAGCATTCCTCGTGAAGCTTGTTGAGAGAATACCAAGAGTGTGCAAAGCTGTCATCAAGGCAAAGGGTGGCTGCTTGGAAGAATCAAAAATCAAAACAAATATTTTGATTTGTTTAACACTTATTTGGCTCCTACATGATTCCATATGTGTTATTTCATAGTTTTGATGTCTTCACTATTATTATACAATGTAGAAAATAGTCAAAATAAAGAAAAACCCTTGAATGAGTAGGTGTATCCAAATTTTTGACTGGTACTGTATATGATATGCTGTCATATGAAAATATGACCTTGCAGCCAACCTGCTTGCACGAATCCCATGCAATTTCAAACTCCGCCTCCCCTCCCTCAATTAATTTAATTATTTCATTCATTACAATTACTCTAAAAATATAACAATAGGAGTATTGGTACTGTAAACATGTTATGGTAACATGCTCTACTGTACATTTACACCATTATACTGGCAGCAGAGTTGCCAACAAATTACTGTAATTATATAATACAGCTGTGCTAATGTAATGAATACAGTAGGTTCATTTACAGTATAATTCTTCTTACTGTAAAACATTTTACAGCAACCCTGCTGCAAAGAAAAATTACAGTATGTAGTTGGCAACTCTGCTGCCAATATAATACTGTAAATGTACAGGAAAAAAGTTTTACAGTGCAGCCCTAGCTCTAGGAAACAGAGCGGAGCAGCATCTCTGACCTTGCTACAGGCTTGCAAATAAATTAGATTATTCCCCAGTCTGTGGAAACTGGAAAGGAATTAGAGAGAGAGAGAGAGAGAGAGAGAGAAATAACAGATTGTCTCTAGTTTTATCTCAGTAGATGTGAGGCTTATGCAGTGGCAGCAGGTAGGAGGGAGGGAACGAAGCCACAGTACTGTATGTGGGCAGCTGTGCTAGTTCACCCACTCTGCCCATCACTCTGTCTACAGCAACCACAGGAAGCTGCTGAGGGGAGAACGGCTCATAATAATGGCCGGAACATAGAAAATGGAATTTCATCAAACACATGCAAACCATGTGTTTGATGTATTTGATACCATTCCACCTATTCCGCTCCAGTAAAAAACAAACACATCCCAGCTAGCACATTTGGTTTCCTGGAAGTTGTGGGAATGGGAAAGTACGTTTTTGGTTTCCTGGAAGTTGTGGGAATGGGAAAGTACGTTTTTGGTTTCCCATTGGTTCTGGGAACGAAGCCATAAGTTTCCTGACTGGTAAACCGAAAGGTTTTTAAAAACTTCTGAGAAAAGAAGTGCATATTACGCCTGTTCTGGGAACGTTCATTTTTAGGTTGCAGGGAGATTCTGAGAACAGTTTACTATGGTTCCCTGAAAGTTTTCTTGGGAGGTTTTATTAACCTTCCGAGAACAGAAATTAACTTGCTTAGGCATTAATCATGCAAACACATTCCTTATCTATTGTGGAAGGGCATCTGTGAGATTCAAACCTATGATCTTCTGTTCTCTATCCATGGAACTAATCCACCAGGATGGAGCTAGCGTGCCATGTATTTTTAACTCATACAAAGCAGTTCATTTTTGTCTATTTACAGATCCCAATCCAAAGGAAACAAGCACTCATTAAGATCAGCTGCACACACCTGCACACACTTAACAAGATAGAGGATGAGAGAGGCTGCATTCCAAACACTTAAAAGATGCACTCCCTCCCCTTTGCTGTCAAAGTAAGTGGACAGTTCAAATGACGTATCATGATGTCTGACGAGTTGACACTTGCAGGGCAAGGGAAGAATGAATACATTTGAAATGGACCGCTCATGTCTGGAAATTTGTCACGCGTTCATCCCACAATTGTGTTTTCACTCATCATGGAACTGTTGTGTGTGAGCCTTATATGCGCTACAGTCAATTATGATTGCATTTCATATCTTGGCTAGAAGACAACGCATCTGCAGACATCGAATGTTAGCCATCCTACTATATCAGGTAAATCAAAAATTACAATGTATAAGGGAAACGTTTCCAAAAGCTAACCAAACAAAAACATCATTACTTTTATGATAAGTGTTTAAGCCGTCATGTGCATTAGTAGCACAATTTCTAACTTGTATGTTGATCTCCATATTAATGTTGGTTTTGGCTGACTTTTCTTAGAGGATGTACAATCATTGTGATTTGAATTCTGCAGCGTTTCAAGCCTGGAGTGAACATAATTGTACACTCGCAAACTCAATCAAATACGAGGGCTTACGTTGCCAACTTCCCTTGCTTGGGTAATCATTTGGACCCATGACAAAGATGACCGCGCGGATTCCCCCAAGGGCATAAGGCAAGGATAAGTGGAGGCAGATGTGTTTTATGAGTCTGAAACACAGCCAGTTGTATTTATGCTGAGAGTATGTTTTTAAATAACTTTCTTAGAACGTTCTCTGAACCTTACTAAAATATTATTGTGTTTTTTTACGGAATGTTTTAACGTTCTCTGAACTGTAATATTTGTGTTGTGGAGAAATGACCAGGCAGGAGACGGGAGCACAGTTAGTTTAGTCCAAACCTCTCGTGCTCTACAGCCCCCGGCACAATAGTGCGCATGTGCATTTCCTATTAGGTGTAGTAACGTAACACTGCCGCAATACATTACTGCTTAGTAACAGTGAGCAGTGGCCTACATGCTGTTGAATGTCGTGATCAGGTCCAGGCCACCACAGAACTGCGGGCGAGTTCTTTCATTCGAGTGATCCCTGGATGTCCCTCATGCAGGTCAGATAGCAGTCTCCTCTGGAATTTGTGAGGTACCACCACCCTTGATCCCCACAGAACACACCCTTGATCAGTGGACAACTGGTCTTTCTTGTCGATGAATGGACAAAGGTTATCATCATTTACGAAGGTTGGCCAACCGCCTAATGTTAAGTCCAAGACTTTGGAAAGCACTGGGTCTTTCCTCGTTTCCTCTGCTATGTCTGAAGCAGATATGGGCTGTTTGTCGATGAGCGAGATCTGGAAGTCTACTCTCTCTCAATCATCACTGTCGGAGTCACCATTGCAGTCACTATTGCATGGTAGTCTTGATAATGCATCTGCATTTGCGTGATTGTCTGTATTCAATCTTGTAGTCGTAGGCTAGCAATATCAGAGCCCAACGTTGCATTCGAACTGCAACAAGGGTTAGTGGCATGGCTGATTTTGGTCCAAGGATGGCCAACAGAGGCTTGTGATCTGTCAGCAGTTGGAACTTCCTTCCGTAGAGGTATTTGTGAAACTTCTTCACTCTGAATATTATGCTCAGGGCTTCCTTCTCAATTTGAGCATAATTTTTCTCACTTGGTGACAGTCCATGATGCAAATGCAATAGGGTGTTTTTCACCTGACGGTAGAACATGTGAGATCACGGCTCCTACTCCGTATGGAGATGCATCACACTCTAGTATCAGCTTAATCTCTGTCGTAGTGGGCAAGCCACTTGCGCTTTAGCAGACGCTGTTTGCAAGTCTTGAATGCTTCTTCGCATTGTGGGGACCAATTACACTTTGTATCGGCCTGCAGTAGTTGGTGAAGTGGATGCAACAATGTGGACAAGTTTGCCACAAACCTTCCGTAATAGTTCAGGAGCAAGGTGCTCTCCAATGGTTGGTGCTGACACGAGGATGTCGTCCATGAAGCATACAACATTGTCTATACCGTCCAAGATCTGATCCATTGTGTGTTGGAATATTGCTGGAGCTGTCGAGATTCCTTAGGCCAAGCGATTGAATCTGAATAGCCCCTTGTGCGTATTGATGGTCAGATACTGTTCTGACTCTGGATCCAGCTTCAGTTGCTGATAAGCGAATGCCAGGTCCAGCTCACTAAACCTTCCCACCAGCTAGAGTGGCAAACAGATCTTCAGCGTTTGGTAGTGGATATTCCTCTGGTAGTATGCAGCGATTTACTGTGACCTTGTAGTCTCCGCACATTCTGACGGTCTTGTCTGTCTTTAGCACTATAATGATCGGAGTGCCCCAGTCGCTCCTCGCTACTTTCGTGATGTTATTCTTCTGTAGGCGGTCCAGTTCCTTCTCTACTGCTTCCTTAAGAGCATAGGGAACTGGATGTGGTTTGTGAAAGATAGGCTTCTTGCACTCTGACTTTTGCTGTGAAGGCTACGGCGAAATACAAGACATCTTAGAAAAGTTATTTGTGCTTCTTCAGCATGTTAGTGTAGCCTGACTCACTGGTTTGTCATTTCTGACTGACGATTTCTCCCCAGTTCAACTTGATTTTTTGTAGCCAGTTTCTTCCTAGCAAGGCTGATTTTTCTCCTTTAACAATGACAAGCGGTAGCGTCCACTCCTTCCCCCTCATACCGGACTGGTACCTGGATCTGCCCTAACACAGGAATAGTGTCACCAGTGTATGAAGAGAGATGGATGGACGCGGGCTGAAGAGGGCACTCTTTCAGTTTTTCTTTGTAGAGTCTTTCTGGAACCAGAGATACAGACGCTCCGTTGTCAGCTGCATTTTCACTCATTTTCCCGCTAACTCCATGCTGAGAGATTCCATCTTTTTGTTGTTGAGCTGTGTACACTGTGAACAGTTCCAATACTGTTTCAGTTGTACCTTCCTCTTCTTGTGCTGTGTCTGACACTTTGTGCACTCTTGCCGAGCGTTTTGGAGCTTTACGCACTCTCTGTAGATGTCGAAACGTTCCACAATTGTGGCACTTTTCATTTTCAAATTGATATTCACTGTGCTGATTATCTCCCCCACATATGTAGCAACTTTGCTTAGACCTTTGATGTGAGCTGCTATATTCTTGTGTAACCTTGAGGACGGGACTGAGAAAAGTGTGACTTTTGAGCATTTTTCACCACTTGCATCACTGACCTTGTGATCACCTTTCCGACGTTCTGCATGTCCCGATAGCTCATTAGTATCTCTGTGGGCTCGAGTCCAAGTGCGATATCACAGGCTTTCATAAAGGTCAGGTCTTTCAATGACAGAAGCCTTCTGTTATCTGCTTCACCTGTGAGACTACATACAAACTTGTCTCGAAGAGCATCATCACGAAATCGTGCAAACTCACATGTACATGCCAGCCCTTTCAAAGCAAGGATGTAGTCGGCTACAGTTTCCCCTTGACTCTGGTGATGTTGGTAAAATCTGAAACGTTCAGCTGTGAGTTGGCTTGGGCTTGAAATGCCTTGAAAGAGTTTCAGTTTCTGCATAGGTTAACTCCACTGCTTTTATTGGTTCAATGAGACCTTTCAGCAATCCATACTCAGTTGGACCCAAAACACTGAGAAATACTGTCTGCTTTCTTTTCATCTTTGATTTCATTTGCAGTCAGCCAATGCTCTAAATAGGATTCAATCTTCTTTTGTAGCCTCAAACTCTGGTACTCGACCAATGGTTGCCATTTTCACATTTTCATTTTTCAGTTTCCTCATTCCTTGTTTTCCTTAATCTTCTGAATTTACATCTAATTCTTCGCTTCATTTCAGAGGTTTCTGCACTTACTTCATTCACTGCACTCATTGGTAATAATGTGCACACTTACGTTTCTTTTCTTTTTTTTAAAACAATATTTCTCCATTGAGATCACCTATTTTCAATTTGTTTTTTTATTTAAACACCAGAGAGCAGTGTCACAATTCTGGACTCCAATAGACTTGCTACTTGGCAGCTCCTGAACACTGAGCCATGCTTAGCCTTTTCTACTGGCAAAAAAAAAGAACTGACAATTTACATAACTATTTTGAGTTTCATTACTCACGCAACATTCTTCCCTTCAAGCAATGTCCGTTTAAGAAGCTTAATCACCTCGTCACCACTAATATTTGTGTGGAGAAATGCCCAGGCAGGAGACTGGAGTACAGTTAGTTTCGTTTAGTTCAAACCTCTCGTGCTCTACAGCCCCCGGCACAATAGTGCGCATGTGCATTTCCTATTAGGTATAGTGCCGTAATACATTACTGCTTAGTAACAGCATGGTAACTAATATAAACAGATGTAGATCACAGATACTACATGAACAATTTTCGAACATGACTAAATAGAACCATAAGGAAACCTGTCGGTAACGTTATGCTGAAGTACTAAAACTCCCACAGAAGAACGTTGTTTCTTAAAGTTCTCGGAACAATGTGAGAACATTCCTAATGTCAAAGCAGTTGGAGTTCCTAGAAATGTGCCTTTTGAATGTGGGTATGTTAGTAGGTTCCAGGTGCACCCGTATGAGTGTGGCAAGAACTGCAATGCTGCTGCGCCATGCCCCAACAAATTGAGGCTGTTCTGAATGCGAAAGGGGGTGCACCTCCAATATTAGGAAGGTGTTCCTAATGTTTGATACAGTCGGTGTATAACAAAAGACTGGACAGGCACATGAGAATAACCCTAAAGGCAATATGACCTACCCTTATGTATGTCAGACACACTGCACTCAAGGAAATTGACTTCCAGTTCATTTATATTTTGTACATATTAGGTGTAATTGTAGACGGCCATATCAGTACATCCAATTGGCAAAAAACCACTGGTTCACTGCAGCTCAAGGGCTCAATTCTTTACAAGGTCTGTCTAGGGACTGTGATTCTTAGTAAGGCTCTACTAAACTTGTCTAGAACAGGAGCAAGGGCAAACTAGCCTGTGAATCAACATTAAATTATCTCTTATTATTAATTAAATAATGACAGTTTGGCGTGAAAGGCAAAGTCCACCAAGCTGTGGGCCTTTATCTCCGCTTGAAAAAGGTAAATGAATGAGACTGAAGACTCAAGTCATTGCAAAGTAGCTCAAAGTTGATGACTCATCAGGAAATGGAGTTCATTAGGTTCATTTTTTGGGGTTTAATATAAACTTTCAGCATTAATATATAGTTTTAAGGTTATCCCAAATCTAGGAAGGTCTTGCACCTGACTTCTAAGATGACACTAGTTTTAGTAATATAACCTTTTAAAGTAACTGTCTGTTTCCAAATTTCTATGAAATATAACTTTAATTACAATATGAGTGAAATAGTTTTCCTTCCCAAAAATTGAAATGAAGTATGTTTAAAAAGCAGCTTTGTGTTGAATGGTGTGGGAATATAGTCAACAACATTTGGGTATGAGTTAACAGAATATTAACTTCGAAAAGTGATTCCCCCCCCCCCCACTGGACAGTTATTTTAACCTTAAATTACTTTTTCTCTCTTGGGGGAGGAGAGCCATGTCAATGCATGTCCTCTCTCCCTTCTCTCCTCCCTCCCGTCTCTGGCCTTAGATGACCAGAGGTCTCCACAGCACAGTAGAGTCAATTAGTCTTTGTCCTCCAGAGAAAGGGAGCTTTGACAATGTAAACATATGTCTCCCATGCAAATAAAGAATTGAAATTGAGAGAGCGAGAGAGGAATGGCAGTGAGACAGAGGGAAGAGCAGACCTACTGAGACACTCATTAGTCACACACACTGTCAGTCTGCACACAGCTGCTCTACCCTGCCAACACTCATCTGTCTTGGTAATTAACACACCAGTGGAGGCTGCTGAGGGGAGGACGGCTCAGAATAATGGCTTGAATAGAGCAAATGAAATGGCATCAAACGCATGGAAACCATGTATTTGACACCATTCCTCCGATCCAGCACTTACAAATATCACAAAAACAAGCAACACCCAAACATGACAGAGTAAACAAGGAGAACCAATCTCCGAAAAGAAAGCGTGACGCCTCGACGGACACAGACGACTTAAGCTTTTCACCACCGGGAATGGTATGAGTGGAAACCGAGCTGTTAAAATAGATGAATGACACACTGAGCATACTTGAATTAGTCCGTAAAGATTATAAAGGAGCTCAAGGCGAGTGATGGAAAAAGCTGCAACCAATAGAGAAACAAGCTAAAAGGGACAGTCAATAAGATTGAAACGGCCATTAATGAACTTAAAAAGGAGAACATCTTTCTGAGAGAAGCCTTGACATTCAGACTAGATCTATGAGAGAAGCTGGTACTTACTGGTTTCCAAGAAAGAAAGTTCCTGAGGGTTCCTCCTTACAGCGCGAAGCTGTCACCCAAATCCTACTTGAACGTGTACACCGTTTCCAGCAGAGATGAGCGCCCAATCGTTGCCAAATTTGCTTTCTTTAAAGATAAAATAATGGTTAAAAGCCTGGGTAAAAGACTACTCCATGGCTATTCTAAATATTAGTTACCATAGAGGCGACGAGTAATGGAACACTCAATACTAGCCATGGTAGGGATTGTAGTTTATTTCTTTAACAATTGTATTTTATTGCTTTTCTATATATTTTTTTACTACACTATACCATTCTAGATTGGGAAAATCTGTTGGAAAATAATTAGTATTAGACTTTCCATGTATAGTATTAGAAGAGAGGATAATTGGCTAAATAATACATCAAATATAAGGAACTGGAACACAAGTACTCAATCAACATGGTAGAGATAAAACACAGAACATAGAAAGCACAGTATGTGCAGATATATTGTGATGGCAGGTGGGGTATGTTTATGTGTTTGGAAAAGTGTGGATTTAAGTGAGTGAACAAAAATGTAATTTTGTAATGGTAATCCTAGTTAGAGGTATCAATCCTTTGCATGATCTGCCTACATCATTATGAATATTGTTTGTTAATTATGGAAATTAAGATAAGCAGGATTTTTTTTAAATATATTTTTAATAGCTATATATACAGTATATACATGCAAATCGGGGTGACTGTATGTAATGAAACCTAAGATGACCTGGGGTACCAATGTAAGAAATAACACGTAAAAAAAAAAAAAAAATGCATAGTTTCCTAGGAACGCGAAGCGAGGCGGCCATCTCTGTCGGCGCCATCTCTCACCAAAAGCACTCACAAACTTCTACAGATGCACCATCGAGAGCATCCTGTCGGGCTGTATCACCGCCTGGTAGGGCAACTGCTCCACCCACAACCGTAAGGCTCTCCAGAGGGTAGTGAGGTCTGCACAACGCATCACCGGGGGCAAACTACCTGCCCTCCAGGACACCTACACCACCCGATGTCACAGGAAGGCCATAAAGATCATCAAGGACAACAACCACCCGAGCCACTGCCTGTTCACCCCGCTATCATCCAGAAGGCGAGGTCAGTACAGGTGCATCAAAGCAGGGGCCGAGATACTGAAAAACAGCTTCTATCTCAAGGCCATCAGACTGTTAAACAGCCACCACTAACATTGAGTGGCTGCTGCCAACACACTGACTCACCTCCAGCCACTTTAATAATGGGAATTGATGGGAATTGATGTAAAATTTATCACTAGCCACCTTAAACAATGCTTCTTAATATAATGTTTACATACCCTACATTATTCATCTCATATGTATACGTATATACTGCACTCTATATCATCTACTGCATCTTTATGTAATACATGTATCACTAGCCACTTTAAACTATGCTACTTTGTTTACATACCCTACATTACTCATCTCATATGTATATACTGTACTCGATACCATCTACTGCATCTTGCCTATGCCGCTCTGTACCATCACTCATTCATATATCTTTATGTACATATTCTTTATCCCTTTACACTTGTGTGTATAAGGTAGTAGTTTTGGAATTGTTAGTTTACTCGTTGGGTATTACTGCATTGTCGGAACTAGAAGCACAAGCATTTCGCTACACTCGCATTAACATCTGCTAACCATGTGTATGTGACAAATAAATTTGATTTGATTACTTTTAAATGGTGAGTTTACAAACAAATATTAAGACAAATAGATTTGAAACTTGTATCTCATTATGGTGAAATAAGTATAGCCAGTTATATTTAACGGCTTAGCAGAAAATAAGACAATCATATTACTCTTTTTAAAGAATTTCCATGTGCGCAAGGATATTGGAAATGCAATCAAAGACTATTGGATGATAACTTGTTTTTAACTAGGACAGAAGCATTTAGAATTTTTATTTTTTATTTTTTACATAACATGGGTAGAGCAGATGCCCGTTATTGTATAGGACAGTTTTAAATGTGCCTTTTAGAGGCCATGCAATTCAGCACCCATCTCTAAAACAAAAGCAATTTAGGTCAAAAGAGTTCATATGGAAGGACTAACAGTACAGACAGCAATAACTGTGCCATAGAGGCTCAGAATAAGTCAGAGAAAAAATAAATGGAGGAACTGATTTAATGGAAGATCAAGTGTAATATGCAGTTGAAGTCGGAAGTTGACATACTTTAGCCAAATACATTTTCACTCAGTATTTCACAATTCCTGACATTTAATCCTAGTAAAAATTCCCTGTCTTAGGTCAGTTAGGATCACCACTTTATTTTAAGAATGTGAATGTGAAATCAGAATAATAGTAGTAGATTTATTTCAGCTTTTATTTCTTTCATCACATTCCCAGGGGGTTAGTTTACAAACTCAATTAGTATTTGGTAGCATAGCCTTTAAATTTTTTAACTTGGGTCAAACATTTCGGGTAGCCTTCCACAAGCTTCCCACAAGTTGGGTGTATTTTGGCCCATTCCTCCTGACAGAGCTGGTGTAACGGAGTCAGGTTTGTAGGCCTCCTTGCTTGCACACACTTTTTCAGTTCTGCCCACACAATTTCTATAGGTTTGAGGTCAAGGCTTTGTGATGGCCACTCCAATACCTTGACTTTGTTGTCCTTAAGCCATTTTGACACAAGTTTGGAGGTATGCTTGGGGTCATTGTCCATTTGGAAGACCCATTTGCCACCAAGCTTCAACTTCAACTGATGTCTTGAGATGTTGCTTCAATATATCTACATACTTTTCCTCCATGATGCCATCTATTTTGTGAAGTGCACCAGTCCCTCCTGCAGCAAAGCACCCCCACCACATGGTCCTGTCACCCCCGTGCTTTACGGTTGGGATGGTGATCTTCGGCTTGCAAGCCTCCCCCTTTTTCCTCCAAACATAACGATGGTCATTATGGCCAAACCAGTTCTATTTTTGTTTCATCAGACCAGAGGACATTTCTCCAAAAAGTACAATTTGTCCCTATGTGCAGTTGCAAACCGTAGCCTGGTTTTTTTATGGTGGTCTTGGAGCAGTGTCTTCATTCTTGCTGAGCGGCCTTTCAGATTGTCGAAATAGGGTAGAGGAAGGACAGGACTAAAAACAAAACATATTTAAAGTCTGAATATATTTAAATATTCAGACCACTTGACTTTTTCCACATTTTTGTTACTTTAATGCCTTATTCTAAAATGGTTTAAATAGTTTTTTCCCCCTCATCAGTCTACACACAATACCCCATAATGACAAAACAAACTGGTTTTTAGACAGTTTTGCAAGTGTGTGTGTATATATATATATATATATATATATAAAAAGAATGACATATCACATTTACATAAGCCTTTAGACCCTTAACTCAGTACTGTGTTAACATCTTTGGCAGCGATAACAGCCTAGAGTCTTCGGTATAACAGCCTAAAGCTTGTTTTTGAAGAGATTCTCCCATTGTTACCTGCAGATCCTCTCCAGCTCTGTCATGTTGAATGGGGAGCGTCGCTGGACAGCTATTTTCAGGTCTATCCAGAGATATTCGATAGAGTTAAAGTCCGGGCTCTGGCTGGGCCACTCAAGGACATTGAGACTTGTCCCGAAGCCACTCCTGAGTTGTCTTGGCTTGTGTGCTTAGGGTCATTGTCCTGTTGGAAGGTGAACCTTTGCCCATGTATGAGGTCCAGAGCGCTCTTCATCAAAGATCTCTCTGTACTTTTCTACGTTCATCTTTCCCTCGATCTTGACATGTCTCCCAGTCTCTGCCGCTGAAAAACATCCCCACAGCATGATGCTGCCACCCCATACTTTACCTTAGGGATGGTGCCAGGTTTCCTCCAGATGTGACGCTTGGCTTTCAGGCGACGAGTTCAATCTTGGTTTCATCTGACAAGAGAATCTTGTATGTCATAGTTCTGAGTTTTTATGTGCCTTTTGGCAATCTCCAAGCAGGCTGCCATGTGCCTTTTTAACTGAGGACTGACTTCCTTCTGCCCACTCTACCATAAAGGCCTGATTGGTGGAGTGCTGCAGAGATGGCTGTCCTTCTGGACGTTTCTCCCATCTCCACAGAGGAACTCTGGAGCTCTGTCAGAGTGAGCAGTGGGTTCTTGGTCACCTCCCTGACCAAGGCCCTTCTCCCCAGATTGCTCAGTTTGGCCGGTCGGCCAGCTCTAAGAAGAGTCTTGTTGGTTCCAAACTTCTTCCATTTAAGAATGATGGAGGCCGCTGTGTTCTTGGGGACCTTCAATGCTGGTGAAATGTTTTGGTACCCTTCCCCAGATCTGTGCCTCGGTACAATCCTGTCTCAGAGTTCTACTGGCAATTCCATTGACCTCATGGTTTGGTTTGGACAATACACTGTGGAACCTTACATGGACAGGTGGACAGTCAAAAGTTTGGATACACCTTCTCATTCCAGGGTTTCTTTATTTTTACTATTTTCTATATTATAGAATAATAGTGATGACAACACTATGAAATAACAACACATGGAATCATGTATTAACCAAAAAAAAGTGTTAAACAAATCATTGTATTTTAGATTCTTCAAAGTAGCCACATTTGCCTCGACAGATTTGCACACTCCTGCCATTCTCTCAGACAGGTTCACCTGAAATGCTTTTCCAACAGTCTTGAAGGAGTTCCCACATATGCTGAGCACTTTTTGGCTGCTTTTTCTTCACTCTGCGGTCCAACTCAACCCAAACCATCTCAATTGGGTTGAGGTCGGGTTATTGTGGAGGCCAGGTCATCTGATGCAGCACTCCATCACTTTCCATCTTGGTCAAATAGCCCTTACACAGCCTGGAGGTGTGTTGGGTCATTGTCCTGTTGAAAAACAAATGATACTTCACGCAGTCTCCTCTGAACAGTTGCTGTTAAGATGTGTCTGCTACTTATCCTCTGCAGCAGAGGTAACTCTAGGTCTTTCTTTCCTCTGGTGGTCCTCATGAGAGCCAGTTTCTTCAGCAGTGCTTGATAGTTCTTAATGTTCCGGATTGACTGACTGTCTTAAAGTAATGATGGACTTCTCTTTTGCTTTTTTGAGCTGTACTTGCCATAATATGGACTTGGTCTTTTACCAAATAGGGCTATCTTCTGTTTACCAGCCATACCTTGTCACAACACAACTGATTGGCTCAAACGCATTAAGAAGGAAATACATTCCACAAATTAACTTTTTAACAAAGCACACCTGTTAATTGAAATGTATTCCAGGTGACTACCTCATGAAGCTGGTTGAGAATGCCAAGAGTGTGCAAAGCTGTGATCAGGGCAAAGGGTGGCTACTTTGAAGAATCTCAAATATAAAATATTTTTACTACATGATTCCATGTGTTATTTCATAGTTTTGATGTCTTCACTATTATTCTACAATGTAGAAAATAGTAAAAACAAAAACCCTGGAATGAGTAGGTGTGTCCAAACGTTTAACTGTGTGAACACACTGAGCTTCAGGGTCATTACCAAACACCGCAGAATATCAGAGGGCATTGTTCTCAGCTGGCACCCTGCCCACCCTACCCCGTCCCTAACCCCCTGCTACTGCGTCTATTCCAACCACAACAGCAGAGGAAATTATGACCTGAGCTCTCCTCTCACCACCGAGGGATGGAGGGAGTGATGGCCAGAAGGAGGCAGAGAAAGAAATTGAGACTGATTTGGGCATTTCAATTGGGAGGCCAATACTTTATTTCAAAACTAACGATTATGACAGCTCAGGGGTCACTGAACATCTTGACGGCACACCCAAACCAAAAGCCATAACTGATTTTCAGGAATTCTATTATGCTGTTGTAGTTTTCAACTAGCCTATATACTATGTCAATATGAGAGTTAAGGAATCGCATACTGATATACATTGGTTTCTTATTTTACAGTCAATGTTAGTAATTATCTTATGTGCATAGACTAACGGTACAGTTAACATTGAGTTCCACAACAATCCTGTTAATGTGTTATCTATCTGTTTTGTTCTTCAAATAGGCTAGTTGTCATTTTCCTTAAGACAAATATACAGCTTTAATTTGAAGGGGTACATTGATTGCAAGGAACAACACATTTACTGGGAACAAGCCCACTCAAGTTTAAAAACACCACACAGAGGCCTCCAATTATTTTCAATACAGCTTTATTTGGCTGTTGCTGTTTCTTTTTGTAAACAAATGTTATTTTCTACACTACCATTCAAAGGTTTGGGGTCACTTAGAAATATCCTTGTTTTTGAAAGAAAAGCAAAAAAAAGTGTAAATTTAAAATAACACAATTGATCAGAAATACAGTGTAGATATTGTTAATGTTGTAAATTACTTTTTTTTTCATAAATCAGCCGTTTCAATCTACAATAGTCATTTACAACATTAACAATGTCTACACTGTATTTCTGATCAATTTGATGTTATTTTAAATTGACACTGGTTTGCTTTTCTTTCAAAAACAAGGACATTTCTAAGTGACCCTAAACTTTTGAACAGTAATGTATGTCCAAAAATAAAAAACATAACAAAAAATGCATTATCATGGACACTGTACAATTTACTATAGCCTATTCACATCCCTGCTTTAATAGGCTACATTATTTTCAATACAGCTTTATTCGCCTGTTGCTGTGTCTTTTGGCAAACACATCCACAAAATCAAGATTTATGGCCCTAGCCCTCTACTCGACACTTAACACCCACAAATTGCTCAATCGCTCAATGTATTTCTCAAGACAGTCTTAACTTTAGCACAGAAACTGCGCTCACATGCTGAAGTGCTCACAGGTAATGCAAAGTGCAATTTTGCAAAGTTTAAACATCTCGTGGAACACCTCCCTATAAGGAAGGTGGAAGACTGAGCTATATTTCCAAGCCACTAGTTTGTTTCCTATCAAGAATTCGCTTCAGCTGATGGCTCTCATACTCTAGATCCTCAGTGCTGCAGTTGTATTGTGAGGCAAGATGAAAACACTACATTTTTCTCACAAACTGTGGGACTGCATGGTTTCAAGGCTTGTATCCCTTGCATTATGCCACACTTTTCTTTTAGAAAATCTTCTCTTCACCTCAGAAGCACATCAACAATTGGAATGAATGAATAAACCTACCTGAAATGACTCCTTAGCCGTGTTGACCTGTCTTTGACCTATTGCGAGTGGAAATGTAATACCCTTCAAAGCCTAGAGCTTGGTGTGACCTGACGGCCTGGAGGTGCAACACCGATGTTGCATTGCTCAGCAAGGGTCACAGTATTGTCCCAAATCTTATTAAAGAGAGCCCTCTCTAACTGTTGAATACATCAACGGTAACAGCCATGCCCAAATTGAGTTGTGGGGACTGTAAAATATCTGACCGAGGCCAACGAACTTTAGATCTATTTGGGCTAATAGACCTCTTGCCTCTACAGCTCTGTCACCATTTCTCTCTTCAGATATTTCTTTCAGTAGACATAGGATTTCCTGGCAGTCTGTCCCTCACTGTCTTGCAAGCATTGCACCTACATGCCCACCGTGTCTGTCAGCCTTTGTAACTCTCTCTGGGGCCCCTGAAACATCTCCCTCTGTACCTCTAGCCACCTTTGGTGCACATATGACCCTGACACAAAGACGTACAGTTTCTGCAAAAGAGAAAAGAAACAATGGGCTTCAGGGATGCATTTCATACTGTCAACTAATACTGAATGTAAGCAATGTGCATTGCAGTGAACATAAAACGCTAATGGGGCCTCTGATATAATGCATGCTTGCACACCTGTGTTCTTTCCACTCATGGAAGAGGCACCATTTCTTGCCCTACTAGGTGGTTTCTGTAGTCAAGGCCATACTTTGGCAGTATTTGTACACTTGTCTGTGAAAGTGCTGCAGCATCCAGCCATATTGACCCATTGTAATAGTATCAAATTACAAAGGACATCTGTTCCTTCTCGCTAAAGTCTTTTGTCTCGTAGACCATAAATGCTGGAAGCCTCACTTTGTGCAACTTCACTAATTATTGAGGTGCGGACCATTTCAGCCAGGCAATCAATCATTTTGTTTTGTGTACTATGCCCATGCCTTTCTTTGACTTGTCATTTTTCTTTTGACTGTGTGATCATGCTTGGCTAGCAGTTCCATAATAGAGAATTTCCTTTTATTCTGACCTTCCGTTTCTTTATGTGCTCTCTGTGCAACGTTTTGCGTAGGTGTGAGGAGCAGGGTTTCTCCAACAGTTTTAATGTACTCTCTATTTCCTCTCTCAAATATTTATATTCTGCATTTTAAGGAGGCTGAAAGGGAGCATTTCCGTGGAGAAGTGACAGTGGAGAACAAGGATTTGACATGGAAAATGTATGACTTTTCCACCTTCAAGGAAAGTCACTTTTAATATTTATCTTCTGCAATGTCTATAGCTCATTTCATTATGTTGTGGTTGGACTTTTTAAATGATCACATTACCCAAGTAAATCTTGTGGCCTGGCAGTTAAATCCCAAAATGTAGCTAATTGTTATTACCAACACTCATTATCACACTGAAATATGTTGGTAATGACGATTTCCAGGTTATTACCATCAAAGTAGTGACCGTTGTATAACTTTTGCATAAAAGTAGCAAACCCTTCTTAATACTGCTTATCAAATGATATTTTAATGTTTTTATAGCAATCAATGATATTGTAATTATCCCATTCTACCCACTTATTTTTAACATCCAATGCAATTTACCATAAACCTGTCATCACCACCAAACCGTCATTACCACCACAATGTACATATATTTATTAAACATTTTTTACACATTAAATATCACACTTCGTCTTCAAGTGTCCAACCACTAATTTCAACAAGAAATTGCATTGTTGACGGTAGGCTCCATGCAGGTATACAAGGACAGCCAGTGTAGGCTCATATTTATTGAATTAAGGAATTCAAATAAAGATTGTTAAATGTGGTAGTACCAATCCTATAGACGGAGAAACCAAATAATCCAAAACCCCATTTTGTTTGTCATTCAGCTTTTTTTTTAAAGTTGAATGTTTAATATGATGGTGATGACATTGGCAGAAGGTGTTTTTAGGAAAACTGAGTAAACTGGTATTGACTGTGACCAATATACTGTACGGTCAGTCAATACCAGTTTACTCAGTTTTCCTAAAACACCTTCTGCCAATGTCATCACCAGTTTATGGTTCACCAGTTTATGGTTCCTGACTAAATTAGACTTTCTGTTACATTTTTGTTGTTGTAAAGAAATATACTTATAAAGAAAATAAGAAACACCCATTAGGTAAACTTTTGTGATCAAATACTCAGAACAATGCTTTTATATTTATTATACTGTATATTGCTCTTCACTCCACCACCATTCAAAGCAGGCTATGAGGGAATATAATACAGTTAAGGTAGATGTAATGGCTGGTTTAGGTGTAAAGTGGCTACTGTAGACATTCTGGAGTGGATAGCAGAATTTCATTACCTTCAGGCTGGGATCCATTCAATTACGCTTCACATTTGTGATTGAATTCCATTTTACCTTCCTGAAAGCGTTCTGAGCTCGCAATTTGTATAAATGGGAGATGAGGTTGGCACTGAGGTGCGAGAACTAGATGTGAGAGCTAGATGTGTTTGTCTGTCTTTTATGCCTGTCTGCTAGCAGAACTAGATCTACATGTCTGTCACTGTTAGCCCAGCCACGATCGATTATGGAGTGTCTTGATTTTTCACCATGCATGAATGTTTTCGAGAGCCAATGGGAGGAGACTGGCAGCAAAATATACTATGAAGTCACACTTGAGACTGATGACATGATTACAGTCCTTTTTTTTAAAGAGTTGAACCGCAGACACCGAGGTCTAAAACAAGACTTGATATCACAGATTGGAATATTTATTTGAAGACGTTACACACTCACTCACAGGATGCAGGTGGTCAGAGGGGAAATCGGGCTTCTCCAAATTTAGAAGAAAATCATTTGATATCAGATTTAATGTGATCAAAGGAGAACTACTCCTGTAGCATATCCTGTTTTAAAGATCACTACACTGTTATCCCATAACACCTCTGATGAATGCTAAGGATGAGAGGAGCCAGTCTGTAGTGCTACAGCAGGGCCTGAGGAGCTGGTATGTAATACTACAGCAGAGCCTGAAGAGCTGGTCTGTAATACTACAGCAGTGTCTGACAAGAGGAGAGGTGTTGTCAGGGAACAGTCATAATCCCCCTGTAATGGAACCCAAAGATGGAGCTGTTGGCGTTGATGCCAAGTCAAATGAAAAAGAGCAGAGCTGTAACAGGGAATACAATTTAATAATGTCAAATGGCAGTCTCAAAAGCATGCAGTATGTGTTTCCATCATACCTCCAGACCAGGAACATTGCTGTCCAATATGATGGATATAGTTTCAAGGTAACAGCAAGGAGTGAACCGCTACATATCAGTTCAATTGAATACAGGACACCTGTTGCAATACCCTACAAAACGTATCCCATCCCCTATGTGATAAATGTCATGCTGCGCAGGGTACCTTACTCCACTGCTTTGCCCTATGCTCTAACTTGTATGGTTATTGGTGTGTAATTTGTGTGACGTGACATCGTCCCTCCTTCTGTTTACTTGTTCTGTGTGTCTTAATTTGTATTATTTACTTTCTACCTAGAACTCTGGGTATTTTTGTTTCTGCCTGTTTTATGTTTAGATACGAATTGCATACTTGTCTTTTCTACAAAATACCTATACACCATTCTTGTGTGTGTGTATTCAATAAATGTATTTGAACAGAAAGAAAAGAAAAACCTATCCCAACATTGATCAGCACAGCACAAATGCTGGGGTTGCTATAGCAACGGACATCAGATCACATCCTCTGACCCTTTTACAGTGCAATCGAAAAGTATTCAGACCCCTTGACTTTTTTTTACAGCTAGGGCTGTGGTGGTCACAATTTTGTCAGCTGGTGGTTGTCAAGCAAATAACTGTCTCACGGTACTTAACACATTTAGCATCTCTTGGCTTCCACACAGCCTACAAGCCACTGATGCAGACCTTTGGAACATCTACATTGTAAGGCTGCATGATGCGTCTCCAATGACTTGAAAAAAAATAGCTTGAAAGGCAAGAGCTCTGCTTTGTTTTTTTTGCGCAGGCAGTACACACTTCATCAGTCTCGCATTCACAATTTGACAAGCACTTGATAATGCCTCGAATTTCACGGCGGCATCCCCTTCGTGGGATCCTAATGCACCCTAAAAAATCCAGGAATTTTGTGGCCATTGTGCCCTTGAATAAGGTTGTAACGTAACGCCCTGTGATGGCTGGCTGGTCTGGCACTGGGGAGTTTCTCTCTCGGCTTCCAAATCTGCTAATTGGAGACTGAACATCTGTGTTTGACCTGCTGCTCTAACAGACTACAGTTATATGGGTTATACAGCTGGGTGATGGGAGGGTGGGGGGACCTACAGTGACTTAAAACAGAAGCAGTAGCACACTTACTGCAAACTATCCCCAGATAGCACCGGATAGGATAATAGGACATCTTTACTTCTCAAACAGGCTAGGGAGTCATTCAAGGACAGCGAGAGGCAGTGTATCTGGCTACAGAGAGCGAGATATTGCAACAACTGCGTATGCCTGGTAGGAATAGATGAGGTAGGTTAGTAGCTTGAAGAAGGCTGTGTGCAGTGACCCACCTCACTGTTTTCCATCCTGACAATTAGATTGAAATTGATAGTGTTCCTTCCCAGTGACGCCTCCGACACACACGGAGCAATCTAAGCCCACTTCCACAACCATCGCCAGGCACACTCATGCCAACACACCCACACACATTACGCATGCAATCACTATATACTCATTTACATTGAAACACAGACACACTACTAAGCTCACTGGCAGATGGGTCATCAGTGGGCCTGGCTGTAACAGTTTGTTATTTAATCAGGCCATCTCTCGCTAGCCTGCAGCTGTGGTTCTGCACCTCCACTCAACTCAATTCAAAGAGGCTTTATTTGGCATGGGAAACATATCTACAGTGCCAAAGCAAGTGAAATAAACAAACAAAAGTGAGAAGACACAAAACATCAACAAAAACCTATTCGAATTTAAGAGTGAATATTGCACTCAGAGGACTCGTCTCTAGGTTAATCTCTAAGTGAGGGCTTCGTGGTGGAATGTGTGGGCATCGCTTCCTTTCAGGTTGTAGAATTGAACATCTCCTTTCTGGATTTTGATAACTAGCAGGTATATTCCTAATTCTGCTCTGCATGCATTGTTTGAAAAGTATATTTTTGCAGAATTCTGCAATTAGGTTTAGTCTGAGGTAGGTATAGCTCTTTGTGTGCTCTAGGGCAGGTATTCCCAAGGTACGCCAAATAAAGTAAGCAATGCCGTCGGAGGTACGCCAAATATAAATGTGATTCGCATAAAAAATAAGTTACAAAATTCATCACGTTTTCAAACAGTACATTTTCTACTTTCCAACAGGTCTATACATTTGGGTGAGGGTTTTTTTCTCGCTTAAGTAGCCTCGTTGCACTGCCAAAAATAACATTTAAACCATCTAGTGTTCAGCGAAATAACAGCACAATGTCAAATACAGGTAGCCTAGACAAATAATTAACATCCAATCACATTAACCATTACTCTCTCATGGGAAAACTTCTCTCTTGCGCAGACATTTAGAAACAAAACATGACAATTTGAAAAATATGTTTTTTAAGCGAGAATAAAGATTACTTTCGAGTAGTAAGACATGTATAAAAGCAACAGATACCATTTAATAAGAAGCGGTTAGAAGTGTCTTAGGACAGGCAAGCCCCATACTATTGTGGAGGACTTCATTCTTCCTGCTGCCGTGGTTATGGCTGGGACAATGCTGGGGTAAAAGGCCCAAAAAACTATACAGACAATGCCTTCATTAAACAACACTGTTTCACGACATATCAGTGACATGGCAGGAGGCGTTTTGAAACAATTACTGCTTCGCATATAAGCCAGTGAATTACATGCTCTCCTTGGTTGGGGACAAAAACACCAGACCATCTGCAAACAGACATTTGATTTCCGAGTCCAGTAGTGTGAGGCCGGATGCTGTAGACTATTCTAGTGCCCTTGCCAATTAATTGATTTACTGTATATGCTCAAGCTGCATCCCTGACTCACCCCACGACCCTGAGGAAAGAAATCAGTGTTAATTGCACACCATTTTCCATTAATTTGTATAGCAGACCCTCGTGCCAAATTGAGTCCAAAAGCTTTTTTTGAAATCAACAAAACAGGTTTTCTTTGTCAATACAGGTGTGCAGGGTGTATATGTGGTCTGTCATACGGTATTTTGGTAGAAGCCAGTTTGATGTTTGCTCAGGACATTGTTTTCACTGCGGAAATGGAGTCTACTGTTGCTGCCACAACAAATGTCAGTTCTGCTTCCAGCTCCAAAGCAACTTTGCAGTATTTAAAAAATATATATACAGTGGGGAGAACAAGTATTTGATACACTGCCGATTTTGCAGGTTTTCCTACTTACAAAGCGTCTGTCATTTTTATCATAGGTACACTTCAACTGTGAGATGGAATCTAAAACAAAAATCCAGAAAATCACATTGCATGATTTAAGTAATTAATTTGCATGACATAAGTATTTGATCACCTACCAACCAGCAAGAATTCCGGCTCTCACAGACCTGTTAGTTGTTCTTTAAGAATCTCTCCTGTTCTCCACTCGTTACCTATATTAACTGCACCTGTTTGAACTCATTACCTGTATAAAAGACCTGTCCACACACTCAATCAAACAGACTCCAACCTCTCCACAATGGCCAAGACCAGAGAGCTGTGTAAGGACATCAGGGATAAAATTGTAGACCTCCACAAGGCTGGGATGGGCTACAGGACAATAGGCAAGCAGCTTGGTGAGAAGGCAACAACTGTTGGCGCAATTATTAGAAAATAGAAGAAGTTCAAGATGATGGTCAATCACCCTCGGTCTGGGGCTCCATGCAAGATCTCACCTCGTGGGGCATCAATGATGAGGAAGGTGAGGGCTCAGCCCAGAACTACACGGCAGGACCTGGTCAATGACCTTTACAGAGCTGGGACCACAGTCTCAAAGAGAACCATTAGTATGTCATGGATTAAAATCCTGCAGCGCACGCAAGGTCCCCCTGCTCAAGCCAGCGCATGTCCAGGCCCGTCTGAAGTATGCCAATGACCATCTGGATGATCCAGAGGAGGAATGGGAGAAGGTCATGTGGTCTGATTAGACAAAAATAGAGCTTTTTGGTCTCAACTCCACTCGCCGTGTTTGGAGGAAGGATGAGTACAACCCCAAGAACACCATCCCAACCATGAAGCATGGAGGTGGAAACATCATTGTTTGGGGATGCTTTTCTGCAAAGGGGACAGGATGACTGCACCGCATTGAGGGGAGGATGGATGGGGCCATGTATCGCGAGATCTTGACCAACAACCTCCTTCCCTCAGTAAGAGCATTGAAGATGGGTCGTGGCTTGGTTTTCCAGCATGACAATGACCCGAAACACACAGCCAGGGCAACTAAGGAGTGGCTCTGTAATAAGCATCTCAAGGTCCTGGAGTGGCCTAGCCAGTCTCCAGACCTGAACCCAATAGAACATCTTTGGAGGGAGCTGAAAGTCCATATTGCCCAGAGACAGCCCTGAAACCTGAAGGATCTGGAGAAGGTCTGTATGGAGGAGTGGCCCAAAATCCCCGCTGCAGTGTGTGCAAACCTGGTCAAGAACTACAGGAAACGTATGATCTCTGTAATTGCAAACAAAGTTTTCTGTACCAAATATTAAGGTATGCTGTTCTGATGTATCAAATACTTATGTCATGCAATAAAATGCAAATTAATTACTTAAATCATACAATGTGATTTTCTGGATTTTTGTTTTAGATTCCGTCTCTCACAGTTGAAGTGTACCTATGATAAAAAATTACAGACCTCTACATGCATTGTAAGCAGGAAAACCTGCAAAATCGGCAGTGTATCAAATACTTGTTCTCCCCACTGTATATATTTAACATTATTAGGTCAGAATTTTGGGGTGTTATTACATACAGCCGGAAATAACTTTGGGATATCAGGGCAGGGGTTACTCACCAATCACAAATTGGATCCTGTGTTCGTACCCCCCAGGGAATTGAACTTATTCCAGAGGCTGCGGCTAAACACAGCCGGTGGAGAACAGGAAATTCGGAGAGGACTTCTAATCCAACACGAGGCGTGCACACCATCCACTGCTTCTGAGTATATTACTCGCTAATGTTCAGTCTCTAGACAATAAAGTAGATGAGTTCAAGGCGAGGATCTCCTTCCACAGAGACGTACTCTGTTTCACGGAAACATGACTCTCTCGGGATATACTGTCCCCGTTCATACAGCCGGTTGGGTTCTCAGTACATCGCGCAGACAGGAATAAAGAACTATCCATGAAGAAGAAAGGTAGGGGTGTATGTTTCATGATTAACTACTCATGGTGTGATTATGATAACATGCAGAAACTCGTCCTTTTGTTCACCTGACCTAGAATACCTCACAATCAAATGCTGACAGTATTACCTCCCAAGAGAATTCTATTCGGTTATAGTCACAGCCGTGTATATTCCCCCTCAAGTCGATACCACGACAGCCCTCGAACTACACTGGACTTTATGCAAACTGTAAACCACATATCCTGAGGCCACATTCATTGTAGATGGGACATTTTAACAAGGCAAATTTGAGGAAAACGGAAAACGCTAGTGAAGTTCTACCAACACATCGACTATAGTACCCGCTCTGGAAAAACATTGGACCACTGTTACTCAACTTTTCAAAATGCATACAAGGTCCTCCCTCTGGCAAATCTGATCACGACTCAATTTTGGTCCTCCTTTCCTATAGGCAGAATCTCAACCAGGAAGTACCCGTGCTGAGGTCTATTCAACGCTGGACTGACCAATCAGAAAGGTTGTTTTGATCATGTGGACTGGGATATGTTCCGGGTAGCCTCTGAGAATAACATCGATGAATACACAGATACGGTGACTGAGTTCACCAGGAAGTGTATAGGAGATGTTCTACCCAATGTGACTTAAAACCTACCCAAACCAGAAACCGTGGATAAATGGCAGCATTCGTGCAAAACTGAAAGAGCGAACCACCACATTAAATCATGGCAAGGTTGGGGTGGCAGGTAGCCTAGTCCTCAGAGCACGTGCAGACCAGCTGTCTGGGGTGTTTATGGACATGTTCAATCTCTCTCTATCCCAGTCTGTTGTCTCCACTTGCTTCAAGATGTCCACCGTTGTTCCTGTACCCAAGAAGGCAAAGGTAACTGAACTAATGACTATCGCCCCATAGCACCCACTTCTGTCATGAAGTGCTTTGAGAAGCTAGTTAAGGATCATAACACCCTTACCTGACACCCTAAACCGATTTAATTTAGCTTACCTCCCCAATAGATCCACAGACGATGCAATCATTATCACACTGCCCACTGCCCACTGCCCTATCCCATCTGGACAAGAGGAATACCAACATCAGAATGCAGTTCATTGACTATAGCTCAGCATTCAACAACATAGTACCCTTGAAGCTCATCATTAAGCTCGGGCCCTGGGTCAAAACCCCGCCCTCTAAAAATAGGTCCTGGACTTCCTGACGGGTTGCCCCAAGCTAGTGAAGGTAGGAAACAACACCTCCACTTCGCTGATCCTCAACACGGGCCCCACAAGTGTGCATACTCAGCCCCCTCCTGTACTCCCTTGTTCACCCATGACTGCGTGGTCATGCATGCCTCCAACTCAATCATCAAGTTTGCAGATGACACAACAGTAGTAGGCTTGATTACTAACAATCACGAGAGAGCCTACAGGGAGGCGGTGAGGGCCCTGGGAGAGCGGTGCCAGGAAAATAACCTCTCATTCAACATCAACAAAACAAAGGTGCTGATCGTGGACTTCAGGAAACAGCAGAGGGAGCACGCCCCTATCCACATCGACGGGACCGCAGTGGAGAAGGTGGAAAGCTTCAAGTTCCTTGGCGTACACATCACTGACGATCTGAAATGGTCCACCCACACAGACAGAGTGGTGAAGAAGGCACAAAAGCGCCTGTTCAACCTCAGGAGGCTGAAGAAACTAGGCTAGGTCCCAAAAAACACAGTTTTACAGATGCATAATTGAGAGCATCCTGTCAGGCTGTATCACCACCTGGTACGGCAACTGCACCGCCTGCAACCGCAGGGCTCCAGAGGGTGGTGCGGTCTGCACAACGCATCACCGAGGGCAAACTACCTGCCCTCCAGGACACCTACAGTCCTTGATGTCACAGGAAGGCCAAAAAGATAAACAAGGACAACAACCACCTGAGCCACTGCCTGTTCACCACACTATCATCCAGAAGGCGAGGTCAGTACAGGTGCATCAAAGCTGGGACTGAGAGACTGAAACCGAGAGACTGAAACAGCTATCTCAAGGCCATCAGACTTAAATAGCCATCACTAGCCGGCTTCCACCCTGTTACACAACCCTGCACTTTAGAGGATGCTGCTCTATATACATAGACTTGGAATCACTAGCCACGTTTAATAATGTAACACTAGTCACTTTAATAATGTTTACAATTTTTTATTCATCTAATATGTATATACTGTATTCTATTATACTGTAGTCAATGCCACTCCGACACTGTTTGATCTAATATTTATTTATTTCTCAATGCTATTCTTTTACTTTAGATTTGTGTGTACTATTGTGAATTGTTAGATACTACTGCTCTGTTGGAGCCAGGAACCAACATTTCACTACACCCGTAATGACATCTGCTAAATACTGTATGTGTATGTGACCATTACAATTTGATTTGGGATTTGATACTGCAGATGATTTTACTGAGCTTGCTGTTGATGCAGATTCCACAGTAATTATTGGGGTCAAATTTGTCTCCACTTTTGTGGATTGGGGGGAGGATCAGTCCTTGGTTCCAAATATTGAGTAAGATGTTTTTAAGTTAAGTATAGCCAATCGGAATTTGTGGTCTGTATGTTTGATTATTTCATTTAGGATACCATCAACACCACAGGCCTTTTTGTGTTGGAATCCAATAACAAGCCACACACCCAAACATTGTTCTTTCCACCCCACTGTGTGTGTGTGTGTGTGTGTGTTTAAGTAATCTGACAGTGGAGAGGATCTATCCCTGCCAGCAAGCCTGAGTGGCCTAACATAACAGTCCTGATAAAGGCGTCAGCATGCTTCAGTTCGGCTGGTGCCTAGCGTGCCTGCATACTCCCCTAAAAGACATTTGTTTGAAAACAAAGAAAATAAAGCAGCAATAGTACTTTTTGTCCATATTTAGACACCATAGCCAGTATACACTTCCTCAAAATAGAAAGAATCAACCTAAGAACTCAAATCTGTCATTAAGTTTGACGTTCTCACCTCTACTCCTGCACCATCCCTCCGGCGTTCGTCGGCGCCGGTTTGCTAACCACCGCACCTGCCATTCATCATTACGTGCACCTGCGCTTCATCATTAAACACACCTGGACTCCATGACCTCACTCATTACCCCCCCTTTATCTGGCACTCCCTTAGGTTCTTTCCCCAGGCACTATTGTTTCTGTTGTTCATGTCTAGACGCTACTCCTACGTTGTATTGTTCCATGTTACTTGTTATATTAAACTTACCACCTGCTTCTCGACTCCCAGCATCTACTTTACAGATGTTTTTTTGACGTAGAGATCTTAGTGCAATTTTACATCTAAGATGTTTGGTGCAGTATATTTCAATGAAAGAATTTGTATGAAAACAAGTTGTCTCTCGTTGAATGACGAGACTTTATTGAATCCCTACTGTTGACCAATCACTGACAAGTGTGCAGAACAAAAACATAAAAAATATATGCACAAACTCCACCGAACGGTTTAGACTGGGAAGCATGTGGATGCCTTAACCCATAGAAATTCCCTTTACCCCCTATCAAGCCTCACGGTGACAGCTTATGTTTTAAGAAGTTTACACGTATTTCATATTACTGGTTAATATAGGCTAACTTGTTCCAGTAAGTTTTCTCATCAGGAATGAAGCCGGTAAAGTACCTACCTTGCAAAATCGACCATTTTCATGAAGAATTTATGCATTGACAGTTTGGAGTGGATCACAGACCAACACTACCACCACGTTGGGTCTGGAATGCGAGGGACTGCCGCTGACGACCCAATCTGCACTCACCGCATCTATCATCCATAACAAACAGGGCAGGCAAGCTATGTGCAACTTTCTTTTTCTGTTAAATAAAATACCTTTTTAGCAAAGACTGGCCTACATTTGCATCTTTACAGAGAACATGTGCTTTGACTGGAGCTCTGGATTTGCTAGGCTGCACTAAAACATTTTTTTTTTAGCAGAGATGTGTTTTGTAAATAGCATCCTTAGTGATGTGGACACCAAGGAACTTGAAGCTCTTGACCCGCTTCACTGAGCTATTTGTAGGTTTGATCAGAGGCCTGATTTTTACCACTCACTCACTGGGGACTACTGAAGTGGTATTATTCTTCTCTAAAACGTTCCTTTCCCTTTCTGCCCCCACTGTCTCTTCTGTGCTTTAGATTTTTGAATTATGTGAGGAACTTATCCTTAGCTAATCTGGGAAGGGGGTGGGGGGGGATCTTGGAACACTACTTCAACGCTGTATAAACGTTACTTACATCATTGGGAGACACTGTCAGCACACTTCTGCTTTTCCTCATCTTCCGTGGAGTATTCCTTGCTCAATTCCACAGCAGCCAGCTTCACATGCACACCTGGAACAACACACACACACACACACGTGTTACTGTTGTAGATTGCAAAGAGGAACACGAGCATACATGCGACACGTAGGTGTTTAGTGTCCGATATAAAATATACAGTCAAATGAAAGACAAGACGGTTTCCATTATTGAGATGTTTTATTTAACATTTTATTTTGACAGGAAGTCATACTGAGAACAAGGTTTCTGTCTCAGATGAGATCTGCATACACATCAATAACACACCAATATACACATCCATAACACACATCCATACATTTTAAAAACAAAACCCAATCATAGAAAACAAACATTCACATTCTTCTGTAAAAAGGGTACCCAATCATCCTTTTGAATTGCACTAGAGGTGCAAGTAAGGTGCAAAAAAAATTTAAAATAAAAGCGGATTTGACTAACTCTGTTACGGTGCGTGAATGAGGACCCAAAAGCGAATTAACGTAAACAGAGCTTCTTTAATAACAAAACAAAACGTAATGGACCGGCAGGTTCCGACAGGACAAGGTTGCAGCAAACATGACAAGGTGCAGAAACAGAGAGAGATATAGAGGACTAATCAGAGGGAAAAAGGGAACAGGTGGGAAAAGGGGTGAAAGTTAGGAGGAGACAAAATGTTAAAATAAAAGCGACACAACATGATACTTGACTAACTCTGTGGAGATCAAAGGGCTCTCGAGAGTTCGCCATTCTTGAGACCGGGTATTGGTACGTCTCTAAGTTAACAATGAAGTAAAGTACGGCGGATGTTAATGCAGGAGGGCTTTATAAACAGAGTGCAATGCATCAATCAATGGAATTGCAAAGGGGGCCAGCCTACTTTCTGATATAGAATGCAGTGACGTGTGCTGATCTTGTCGCCCATAATAAAGCCCAGTGTGCTATGATGAACTGCGTCTATTGGCTTCAATACAAAGACAACTGCATTCATATCTGTCACGTATACTCCCTCTCCGGCGCTCGAAGTCACCAGGCTGCTCCTGATTACGCACACGTCACCATCCATTATGTGCCTCATCAGACTCACCTGGACTCCATCACCTGCCTGATTACATTCCCTATATATGTCACACCCTTTGGTTCTTTCCCTAGGCCTTATTGTTTTCTGTTTCATGTCTGTACGCTACCAGTGTTTCTTGTTTTGTTCCCTATGTTATTATTAGTCACTCCCTGTACTTGCTTCCCGACTAATGATTTTGTTTTCTGCTGTTTTAATGAAAGGCATGACTTAATCCAATACAATAAGCCCATTTTAAATTCTTAGCCCGTGTGTGGTGTTCATGTTTTTGTTATTCATCCAATGTTCACAGGTCTGATGGACCCACAACAACATTATTGGGTTTTTTAAAACAAAGCCATAACAATTTACATAAAGATACTTAGATGTTGACTAATATCAATTACAAGCAATATAGACATACTGTATATATAGACATACAGTGCCTTGCGAAAGTATTCGGCCCCCTTGAACTTTGCGACCTTTTGCCACATTTCAGGCTTCAAACATAAAGATATAAAACTGTATTTTTTTGTGAAGAATCAACAACAAGTGGGACACAATCATGAAGTGGAACGACATTTATTGGATATTTCAAACTTTTTTAACAAATCAAAAACTGAAAAATTGGGCGTGCAAAACTATTCAGCCCCCTTAAGTTAATACTTTGTAGCGCCACCTTTTGCTGCGATTACAGCTGTAAGTCGCTTGGGGTATGTCTCTATCAGTTTTGCACATCGAGAGACTGACATTTTTTTCCCATTCCTCCTTGCAAAACAGCTCGAGCTCAGTGAGGTTGGATAGAGAGCATTTGTGAACAGCAGTTTTCAGTTCTTTCCACAGATTCTCGATTGGATTCAGGTCTGGACTTTGACTTAGCCATTCTAACACCTGGATATGTTTATTTTTGAACCATTCCATTGTAGATTTTGCTTTATGTTTTGGATCATTGTCTTGTTGGAAGACAAATCTCCGTCCCAGTCTCAGGTCTTTTTTGACTCCATCAGGTTTTCTTCCAGAATGGTCCTGTATTTGGCTCCATCCATCTTCCCATCAATTTTAACCATCTTCCCTGTCCCTGCTGAAGAAAAGCAGGCCCAAACCATGATGCTGCCACCACCATGTTTGACAGTGGGGATGGTGTGTTCAGCTGTGTTGCTTTTACGCCAAACATAACGTCTTGCATTGTTGCCAAAAAGTTCAATTTTGGTTTCATCTGACCAGAGCACCTTATTCAACATGTTTGGTGTGTCTCCCAGGTGGCTTGTGGCAAACTTTAAACAACACTTTTTATGGATATCTTTAAGAAATGGCTTTCTTCTTGCCACTCTTCCATAAAGGCCAGATTTGTGCAATACACGACTGATTGTTGTCCTATGGACAGAGTCTCCCACCTCAGCTGTAGATCTCTGCAGTTCATCCAGAGTGATCATGGGCCTCTTGGCTGCATCTCTGATCAGTCTTCTCCTTGTATGAGCTGAAAGTTTAGAGGGACGGCCAGGTCTTGGTAGATTTGCAGTGGTCTGATACTCCTTCCATTTCAATATTATCGCTTGCACAGTGCTCCTTGGGATGTTTAAAGCTTGGGAAATCTTTTTGTATCCAAATCCGGCTTTAAACTTCTTCACAACAGTATCTCGGACCTGCCTGGTGTGTTCCTTGTTCTTCATGATGCTCTCTGCGCTTTTAACGGACCTCTGAGACTATCACAGTGCAGGTGCATTTATACGGAGACTTGATTACACACAGGTGGATTGTATTTATCATCATTAGTCATTTAGGTCAACATTGGATCATTCAGAGATCCTCACTGAACTTCTGGAGAGAGTTTGCTGCATTGAAAGTAAAGGGGCTGAATAATTTTGCACGCCCAATTTTTCAGATTTTGATTTGTTAAAAAAGTTTGAAATATCCAATAAATGTCGTTCCACTTCATGATTGTGTCCCACTTGTTGTTGATTCTTTACAAAAAAATACCGTTTTATATCTTTATGTTTGAAGCCTGAAATGTGGCAAAAGGTCGCAAAGTTCAAGGGGGCCGAATACTTTCGCAAGGCACTGTACATGGTTAATATTTGCCATTTACCTCTGCTGGATCACATTTATCAATAAAACCTCTTTGTTTTTTAAATAAAATGTATAAACATGATTTATTCCACCCATGTCTTGATTATCTTAAACAAATAAATATAAAAGGTTCACTATTGATGTTTATTGCTTTGAAATGAACAAATTGGAAGGACAAATTTGACACACTATTTTATGGAAATGATAAATGAGCCCCATTGAACACAAATTAAGGCCGGTCAATACACCACATGAGGGACAGAGTTTTAATGTGTGTTGAAAATGCTTTTCTTGCACTTGATGCATGTGTACTGTGTCTTCCTGTCCTTCTTGGGTCCACACACATCGCAGCGCTTCTTCTTGCTGCTACCGGCTGCAATCTAGAATGATAAACACTTCGTTAAGGAATTTTACAAACATCTCACTCACTCACATATATAGTTACAGCAGGCCAAGATAGAAGAGTCTCTCACTCACACACGCAACATCACTCGCACTTACTTCTGGTATTGGAGTTGTTAGTTCTATGGGTGGGGCGGATGGGGCACCAGCATCCTCCTCACAATGGCTGCAGAAGCTGGGGTCCTTGGGATATGTTGTGTCCTCTGGATTTGAGGTCTTGCCAATGCCTTGCCCAGCTCCTCGAGAAAGAGCCGGCTCCTCTGGAGCTTCCCTCTGTTCCAATCTGGGTTCAACGCCATCTAAATGACAAACGCGTTGTACGCCGAGATGTCCATGATGTTGAAGAATATCACAAGTGGCCAGCGTATGGTTCTTCTTTTGCATCTGTACCCAGTCACCAGCTTCTCTAAATTGTCCCTCCTTTTGTGGCATTGTAATCCATTATGATTTCTGTTTTTGACATGAGTACCACATGTTTGCCTTTCTCCGCTGATGAGCTGGTTGCTGACTGTCTGGTCCTGGGGTTGGCTGCTGACGGGCTGGTCCTGGGGCTGGTTGAGGCTCAATCTCACCCTCCTTTCAAATCACTGTCAGGCTCTGAATTGACAGTGGCATGATCCTCATATTTGGAAAATTCTTTATCTTCCAAAGTGGAAGATGCTCCTTCCATATTAGCTTCTCTCTCTGCAAAGATTATTTCTAAGGCCCTCTGAGCAGAGATTATTTTTGCCATACTGATTGATTGTGGTAAGAAGCCACACATGCAAAGCTATTTGTGTCCCTCCCCCAATTTTCACCTGGCTGGGGTAGAGTGTGGGAAAATACAGAATTTTTTACAATGTATCGAAATAATGTATTGTAATAACATTGTGCAGGTTCTCGTAAGAAATTGTGTAGTTTCACACACTACAAAGGGTAAAGAGTGTGAGAAAAGCAGGAGAAAGGCAGATGGACAGTGGACCCGAACACCACATATAGTGTGCACTCAATGAAAAATGTGTTATTTTAGAAAATAATTGTGTCATTTTTCTTTTAGCAAATATTGAAAATGGGTCCCACAGACCCGAACACCACACAAGGGTTAACTAACTCATCAACATGCTTTTTGAAAGATAGCTTTTTGTAAATCATGATGCCCAGATATTTATAAGCGGGGACATCATCAATGAGGGCACCTTTGTAAAGCAATGAAGGCAGATTGAAGCTCAGAAAGAGCCTGGTCAACTGTGGGGGCAATAGCATACACAACAGTGTCTTCTGCATATAGGTGTATGTAAAAAATGCCACTAGATCAACATTTTCTTTTTAGACAGAAAAAAGTACATCACCTAAAAGCAATCACTATGGGACACCTTTCGTAATATCAAGGAAACCTGACATAGCACCATCCCAAAAGCACGTGTCCTGTCAGTCAAGTAATTTTCAAACCAATTACATGACGCCTGATCCATACCGATGGCAGACAATCTTTGAATCAATACATGGTGGTCAACAGTATTGAAAGCCTTCAAAAGTAAAACAGGTCAGCACAGTGCTTCTTCCTATCCATACCCTTAATCACATAATTGAACACCAAGGTTGCTGCAGATGACCAGAGTGGTGAACACTTAGAATACAGCTCATAGCTAGAAAGGATCTTAAGCATACAGTTGATTAATGATTCTAAAATGTTTGCTTGGCAAAAATACATTTGAGATATGGCAATAATTATTTAGGTTTAGGGGTCACCGCCTTTGTGGAGAAGGGAGCACATGGGCTGCCTTTCCAGCCCTGGGGATGGCAACCGAGATGATTATCAGATAAAAAATGGGTCAATGACTCCGTAACCAGCAGAGCAGAAAGCTGCAGCAAGAAAGGGTCAAGCAAATCAGCCCCAGTGGATATATATATATATTTTTTTACATCAATCTTAAGGCATCTAGCATATCACAAGGACAACATGGTAGAAATTTTTAAAAATTCACTAGAAGTTGACTGATCTTCTAATGAGCTAACTGGAGTCTGTGAGACGGAAGAGCAGTTGACTGACTGACCAGGGTCAATTAAACCACAATTTCTTTCAAATAAAAAGCCACCCAAGATAAAAGCATCACTTATCACATTTTTCCTCAGTAATGATGCCAGAGTGCCTTCAGTGCCTTAACAAAGTAACGTGCAAAGACGTTAACAAAGAGTGGACCATCAGTTATATGAAAGATAAGACATGGACACTAGACAGCATACTGTAGTGATGCGCGGGTTGACTCATAACCCACAGTCTCCGCGGTTATATCCTCGGGGCAGACGGGTTTCGGGTCATTAAATATTGTGTAGCTGAAGGGCGGGCGGGTTGAATAAAGATACAAAAATACTATAAAAACCCATATGTGGAATTATTGTGACATTTATATAGGCTTAATTAAGGTTCTTTATTTTAGGCTGAATTAACTGAACATCGCTAAATGCATAAGTAAAAGAAAATTGCACCTATTTGATGCAACCCTTGCTGTTAATAACTTCTTATGTCTGCATGGGCAGTATTGAGTAGCTTGGATGAAAAGGTGCCCAGAGTAAACTGCCTGCTCCTCAGTCCCAGTTGCTAATATATGCATATTAGTATATTTGGATAGAAAACACTCGGAAGTTTCTAAAACTGTTTGAATGATGTCTGTGAGTATAACAGAACTCATATGGCAGGCAAAAACCTGAAAGAATCTCCAAACAGGAAGTGGGAAATCTGAGGTTGGTCGATTTTCAACTCAGCTTCTATTGAAGTTACAGTGGGATATTGGTCATCTTGCACTTTCTAAGGCTTCCACTAGATGTCAACCGTCTTTAGTAACTTGTTTGAGGCTTCTACTGTGAAGTGGGGCCGAATGACAGAGGATTGAGTCAGAGGTCTGGCAGCAGTCACGCGCTGGTCATGCGCATTTCACATGAGAGGTATCTCCCATTCCTTTGCTTTTCTGAAGACAAAGGAATTCTCCGGTTGGAATATTATTGAAGATTTATGTTAAAAACATCCTAAAGATTGATTCCATACATCGTTTGACAAGTTTCTACGGTCTGTAACGGAACTTTTTGACATTTCGTTGGCAACTAGTGACCGAACACGCCTCGTAAGATTTGATTTGTTTACCAAAATCATCAAAGGTAAGTTAATATTTATAATGTTATTTCTGACTGTTGACTCCAACATGGTGATATATGTATTTGTTCTCTGAGCACTGTTCTCAGATTATAGCATGGTTTGCTTTTTCCATAAAGCTTTTTTTAAATCTGACACAGCGGTTGCATTAAGGAGAAGTATATTTTTAATTCCATGTATAACACTTGTATTTTCATCAACATTTATGATGAGTATTTCTGTAAATTGATGTGGCTCTCTGCAAATGTTTTTGGGACTACTGAACATAACGCGCCCAATGTATACTGAGATTTTTTAAATATAAATATGAATTTTCCCGAACAAAACATACATGTATTATGTAACATGAAGTCCTATGAGTGTCATCTATGAAGATCATCAAAGGTTAGTGATTAATGTATCTCTATTTGTGCTTTTTGTGACTCCTCTCTTTGGCTGGAAAAATGGCTGTGTTTTTCTGTGGCTTGGCTCTGACCTAACATAATCGTTTGTGGTGCATTCGCTGTAAAGCCTATTTGAAATCGGACACTGGTGGGATTAACAACAAGATTACCTTTCAAATGGTATAAGATACTTGTATGCTTGAGGAATTTTAATTATGAGATTTCTGTTGTTTTGAATTTGGCGCCCTGCACTTTCACTGGCTGTTGTCATATCAATCCCGTTAACGGGATTTCAGCCCTAAGAATTTTTATAGATCGCAAAGCGGTATACAACTGAGCTAAACGTTTGGAACAAGTTCACTTTCTCATCCATAGCCTAAAAACGCACAAGTTAGCTGTTTAGCTCACATCTGAAGGCTAGGGGCATTTAGGACGTCTTCTACTGCAGATCACTAAGTTATCCTAATGATTATGATCGCACTTCCTCAATTCAAATATTATGGCGACACTATACCAAAGTTAGTTTCATTTGGTTTACAAATTTGGGAACCAAGCTCAAGTTATATCAGTGTAGCCTTAAAAAAAACTCCAGGCTTCAGTCATATCTGTCAATTTATAGAACAAAAAATAAAGAATTACAGGGGGCAGTTTTGAGAATTTATCCCGTCCAAATCGTCCTCTGGAATAAAGGACATTCTGGGGTAATACATAACCAACGTTCTCTAGTAATATTTGTCCAGTAGCCTTAATAATAACTCCTGCAGAATTAAGCATTTCTTGCAGTAAAAGTATACACCAAATGTCGCCAAAATTTGGACTTAGGAACAGGTGTGGAGAAATGTCTTTCTTTCATCTTGAGAGAATGCAATGCTCAGTTACATACCATCTATAAAGGTGTTGTCTTCATCATAATAGCATCATAAAAACTGATAGTATTTCAACCACATAAAATATGCATCGAAGCCAAACTAAAATCTTATCAGAAACACAAACAATATATCAGAAACAAAATATAATGACAAAAGAGAAGTATATGTATTTAATTTATAGACAAGTTGACTAACAAATAGCCTACCAAAGAGATGTAAATTATAAGCAGAAACATATCTAAATCAGGCCAAAAAATATCCTGCATCCCCTGTCAAAAAATAATTCTGCAGTCTTTGACTCAGCCTATAGTACATTTTCTATATTTGCGGGTTAGGGTTGGGTGCGAGCCTTATATTTTCACTTTATCAAATATAAATCGGGTTGCTGCGGATGGGCTATTAGCAATTGCGGGTAGGGGTGAACAAACAGCTGACCCATGCACCATTAGCATACGGAGCTCAACTGGACATGTAACGTGGTGCGCTGCTCCTGTGGTATGCTAGCTTGCATTTAGCCACACATCCCTTGTTCCAGTGATAACTTCAGCAGATGTTCAGTTCCATAGTCATTAAAACGTGCAGGCTGGCATTTAAGAATACCCTCTCTGGGCTAGGGGGCAGTATTCTGAATTTTGGCTGTCTGATGTGCCCCTAAGTAAACTGCATGTTACTCAGGCCCAGAAGCTAGGATATGCATATAGTTGGTAGAATTGGATAGAAAACACTCAGAAATTTCTAAAATTGTTAAAATAATGTCTGTGAGTATAACAGAACTGATATGGTAGGCGAATACACCTTCCAACCCCCATATCAGTTCCATAGTGCACTGCTACTCAAGGGAGGGATGTTTTCTGTCAAACCTAAGGTAACTGATCAGATTTGAGAGTTCCACAAAAAACATGGCATCCACTTTCAAAAACAGTATCTACTAAAGCTGCAATATGTAACTTATTGTATTTATTTTAATGCTCAAAAGCTCCAACAGATCGCTCGCTAGTGGTCATCCAATGTGATGCAACAGTAACAATATTGCGCCTCTAGCCTGCCTGAGAACCGTTGTATTCATAGGTTGTTGTTTTCCATCGGGTGGGATTTCCCTGCCAGATTTTGTGGGGCTCACAATGAGTGACGTGTTTTCCGTCAGTGAGGAGGTGGTGTCATACTGTAGCTAGCTAGCTAGCTAGCTGAGCCTGTGGCTAACACTTGGCTAATGGCTAGCGTGGATAGCTAGCTTACAGACATGGGAGAGGCGCTAACGACCTGAACCAGCAGCAACTACTCCTCCATCTAAATTTGGAGAGCAGACAGGCAAAAATGGAAAGCGATAGAGCCCAGATGAGAGTAAACCTCAGATTTGCGTTCACACAGTGGAGAGAACTGGGGGAGTTGAGGGGTTTCAAAACCGACCCTGTACATAGCTAAACTGGCTTGCTGACATTTCTGACAAGTCAAAAACTGTACCCTGTTTCTGGTGCATGTATTTCACAACACTCGTTTGCTACAACAAGTGGAAACTTTGTTTAAAAGTTTAATCACAGAATTGTAAAGCTACACCGTTAGCGAGGAAATGTACTCAACTGCACATCTCGTGTTCTTGATCTGAATGCCCCATCTTTAGTCAGCTGTTGTACAACACAACGTTCAAAAACTAGCTTGTTAGATATCTGATCTAGGTCAGGGATGGTTATCTCCATTCCTCTTTGGCTTGATTGGTGACACACTTTTTCCACAGCTAACACAAGACTCCAATAACCTGAAGTCAAACAGTTTTGATTGGTTTTCAGATTAGAATGGAATTAGTTTAAAGTGTGATAATCAGGCGTGATAGTTAATTCTACAGACAAAATAATCACCAAATATTACTCTATTTTTCAGCTAAAGAAGACTGTAATAACAAGTCTCAAAGGTGAAGTGCCTACACATTGAAAACTGCAAAGGACTACACCGACGTCCCAGAACTTCAGAGAGCAGGGTTGTGAAGACTGAGCTCTCAACTGGGGCTACAAAGGAGAATGATCCTGAGACTCTCTGAAGTGCCACCACCAACAGCGGCTGCTACAACTTTGAGGAGACATCACCGCACAATACAGGGTGCAGTCAGCACACCTCAGGTCAAACAGCTTTATTAGAGCGATAAACAAGAACGCAAGGTAATCTCCTCAAATTAACAAAAGCACAGTGTAACGGGATACATTCTGATAAAGTACTGAACTGATCACTCAGACCAAAAAGATATCTCGAAATTGAGTATTTTTCCTAATAGTGATCCAAATGAAGAATAAAGTATAATGTAGTCGTGGAAAGTGTAACCTCTTATGTAAATATAGTTGGTAATAAATACATGAAATATTGAAGTGGTGAAATGGCAGCAGTTGTCTGTTGTAAGGTGCAGGAGTCTCCCTGCATTTGATCCATGTGCAACCGTGACGTTGTCCGGAGGTACTCCATGATGTCAAAAATCATGGATGGTCTGCGGGTCTTCAAAAATGTAATCCTACAGAACAAAATGTACACAACACTTATTAGGATTGTATTGTAATGTTCACCACATGGTATTTTATGTATAACCAAATCAGGATGTTCATGTAGAAGAGTTGAGTATAGAGGTCGACCGATTTAATCGGATTGGCCGATTAATTAGGGCTGATTTCAAGTTTTCATAATAAACGGAAATCGGTATTTTGGGGCGCCGATTTGCCCCCAAAAATGTACACCTTTATTTAACTAGGCAAGTCAGCTAAGAACACAATGACGGCCTAGGAACGGTGGGTTAACTGCCTCGTTCAGGGGCAGAAAGACAGATTTTCACCTTGTCAGCTCGGGGGATCCAATCTTGCAACCTTACATTTAACTAGCCCAACGCAATAACGACCTGCCTCTCTCTCGTTGCACTCCACATGGAGACTGACTGCCTGTTACGCAAATGCAGTAAGCCAAGGTAAGTTGCTAGCTAGCATTAAACTTATCTAATAAAAAACCATCAATCATAATCACTAGTTAACTACAGATGGTTGATGATATTACTAGATATTATCTAGCGTGTCCTGTGTTGCCTATAATCTGACTGAGCATACAAGCATACAAGTATCTGACTGAGCGGTGGTAAGCAGAAGCAGGCGCGTAAACATTCATTCATACAGCACTTTCGTGCGCTTTGCCAGCAGCTCTTCGTTGTGCATCAAGCTGGCTGGTGTGACGAAGTGAAATGGCTGGCTAGTTTCAGACTTCACACACTCTGAGCCTTGGGGTGGTTGTTTCCATTGCTCTGCATGGGTAACGCTGCTTCGATGTGGTGGCTGTTGTCGTTGTGTTGCTGGTTCGAGCCCAGGGAGGAGCGAGGAGAGGGACGGAGGCTATACTGTTACACTAGCAATACTAAAGTGCCTATAAGAACATCCAATAGTCAAAGATTAATGAAATACAAATGGTATAGAGGGAAATAGTCCTATAATAACTACAACCTAAAACTTCTTACCTGGGAATATTGAAGACTCATGTTAAAAGGAACCACCAGCTTTCATAGCACATATTGCACTTTTACGTTCTTCTCCAACACTTTGTTTTTGCATTATTTAAACCAAATTGAACATGTTTCATTGTCTACTTGAGGCTAAATTGATTTTATTGATGTATTATATTAAGTTAAAATAAGTGTTAATTCAGTATTGTTGTAATTGTCATTATTACAAATAAAAAAAGAATCTTAATCGGTATCGGCTTTTTTGGTCCTCCAATAATCGGTATCGGCGTTGAAAAATCCTAATCGGTCGACCTCTAGTTGAGTATAACACTTCTACAATCCATAGACAACATCTTCATAGCTATAGCTCTCAGGAATCAAGGGGCCATCCCAGTAATGTTATTAGCTAGCTAAAGTAGTGTAGCTACTGGCACTAAGACCACACTCAATGAGCTGTATATTACCTTAAGCAAACAAGAAAACGCTCATCCGGAGACGGCGCTCCTAGTGGCCGGAAAATTTAGTTTTACCAAATTTCCACCAGCATGTTAAATGTGCGATTAGAGGGAAAAAAAAACTCTAGACCACCTTTCCTCCACACACTGAGATGTGTACCAAGCTCTCCTTCACCCTCCATTTGGCAAATCTGACCATAATTATACCCTCCTGATTCCTGCTTACAAGCACAAATTAAAGCAGGAAGCACCAGTGACTCGGTTTATAAAAAAGTGGTTAGATGAAGCAGATGCTAAACTACAGGACTGTTTTGCTATCACAGACTGGAATATGCTCCGGGATTCTTCCGATGGCATTGAGGAATACACCACATCAGTCACTGGTTTCATCAATAAGTGCATTGATGACGTCGTGCACACAGTGACTGTACTTAAATACCCCAACCAGAAGCTATGGATTACAGGACACATCCGCACTGAGCTAAAGGGTAGAGCTGCCACTTTCAAGGAGCTGGACTCTAACCTGGAAGTTTATAAGAAATTCCTCTATGCCCGCCAACAAACTATTACAAACTATTACAGACTACAAAGGGAAGCACAGCCGAGAGCTGCCCAGTGATACGAGCCTACCAGACGAGCTAAATTACTTCAACGCTCGCTTCGAGGCAAGTAACACTGAAACATGCATGAGAGCATCAGCTGTTCCGGACGACTGTGTGATTACGCTCTCCGCAGCCAATGTGAGTTAGACCTTTAAACAGGTCAACATTCACAAGGCAGCAGGGCCAGACGGATTACCTGGCTACTCAGAGCATGTGCTGACAAACTGGCAAGTGTCTTCACTGACATTTTCAACCTCTCCCTGTCTGAGTCTGTAATACCAACATGTTTCAAACAGACCACCAATGTCCTTGTGCCCAAGAACACTAAAGTAACCTGCCTAAATGACTACCGGTCCGTAGCACTCACGTCTGTAGCCATGAAGTGCTTTGAAAGGCTGGTCATGGCTCACATCAACACCATTATCCCAGAAACCCTAGACCCACTCCAATTTGCATACCGACCTAACAGATCCACAAATTGCACTCCACAGCGCCCTTTCCCACCTGGACAAAAGGAACACTTATGTGAGGTTGCATCACTGCCTGGTATGGCAACTGCTCGGCCTACGACCGCAAGGAACTACAAAGGGTACGGCCCAGTACATCACTGGGGCCAAGCTTCCAGCCATCCAGGACCTCTATACCAGGTGGTGTCAAAGGAAGGCCCTCACCCTAGTCATAGACTGTTCTCTCTGCTACCGCATGGCAAGCGGTACAGGAGCACCAAGTCTAGGTCCAAGAGACTTCTAAACAGCTTCTTCCCCCAAGCCATAAGACTCCTGAACATCTAATCAAATGGCTACCCATATTATTTGTATTGCCCCCCCCACCCCATTTTACACTGCTGCTACTCTATTATCTATGCATAGTCACTTTAATAACTCTACCTACATGTACATATTACCTCAATTACCTCGACTAACCGGTGCCACGGCACATTGACTCTGTACCGGTACCCCCTGTATATAGCCTCGCTATTGATATTTTAATGCTGCTCTTTAATTATTTGTTACTTTTATTTATTATTCATATTTTTTTAAGGTATTTTTTTAACTGCATTGTTGGTTAGGGCTTATAAATAAGCATTTCACTGTAACGTTGTATTGTTGTATTCAGCGTATGTGACAAATAACATTTGATTTGATACTGTAGGAGTCAAAAGGGCAAAGGATTGAATGCATGCCAAAGTCAAGGTTATTTGCCATGAATACAGAGCTATGATAGTCAAAATTACACTTCTACAATCAATACACATCTTCATAGCATAGCTCTCAAGAATCAAGGGAATCAAGAATCAATGTTTTACCCAAGTATGATAACTACTATTCTAAAGCTAAGCACTATCTTGTACCAGTCAGGGAAATTCACAGACTATTATCAATGATGTAGCTAGCAAAGTTAGCTAGCAAGCTACCTTGACATTGCTAACGTTAGCTAACAATGTGAATATTATAATATGTATAACATTTTTAGTACCTGTTCTAAAGACATTGTTGCTCAAATGGAATCTTCAATGTTGTCTGTAACTGTTATCACATTGACATACACAGTTAGGGTTGCCAACTATCCCGTATTAGCTGGATAGTCTTTTATATTGGGCTAAATTGTTTTGTCCCATATGGGGCCTCCCATGTCCCGTATATTCATCCAATCACAGTATAGCGCCAATTCCTGCAAAGTCATTTCTGTTGTTTGGTCGGTTTAGCATATCAAGAAAATATGGATGAACCTGCAAAAAAGAAAAGACTGTGCAGATACAACAAACAATGGGAAGCAAAAAAGATGTGGGATAAGCCCCGTCAGTGGTGACTGGATGAAAGCTTTCTGTACTTTATGCCATCGGGAATTCTCAATTGGCCATGGAGGGGAGAATGACCTAACTCGGCATGCATCCACAGAAATGCACAAGAAGGCCACGCTAGCTAAAGGTGCTAGCAATATCGGTGCATTCTTCATCTACTGCAAAAAATGACAAAATTGCGTCAAGTGAAGCCTCGTATGTGTACCATACAGTTGAACATGGACTCAGCTACAACAGCACCGACTGCCTTGTTAAGCTCAACGGTGCTTTGTTCCATGACTCAAATGTTGTTTAGAAGATGCACTTGGCAAGAACGAAAGCTGAGGTGATTACAATGAATGTTTTAGGGCCAAAGATATGCCGGATATTTTGGATGAGCCCGTGTATTTCTGTTGCCAGTGATGTCTCAAACAAGGGAAATAGAAAAATGTTTCCAGTGTGCATGAGATTTCAGTGTCTGATGTCTGGAGTTATATTTCTGTGTCTGGAGTGTAGTGCAAGTTACTTGACTTTCATGAAGACAGTGGTGAAACTGCAAATGGCATACATCAAGCTCTGATGAGCTGTCTGGAAAAGCATGAACTGGATATTAGACACAGCACAGCCTATGCAGCAGATAATGCCAATGTCGGAAAACACCACTCCGTTTACCAGTTATTGAGCAGTGCTAACAATCACATTCTGAAAGCTAATTGCCCAGCTCACATAGCTCATAATGCCAGCAAGCACGCCTGCTGTCAGTGGATATTGAGACAATTGTTTTAAAGCTCTACAGCCACTTCTCAGTATCTGCTTCACGAAGAGAGGAACTGCGTGCATTTTTTTTGCCTTTGTTGACTTTGAGTGACATGAAATTTTGCGATATGTTTGCACACGATGGCTCTCTTCATCCAGCTGTTGATTGTCTCCTGCAAAGCTGGCCAGCTCTTACTTCATACTTCAGGTCCCTTGGAGACCTGTCTTGTGGTACTGAAGAGTATTTGTATGAAGAAAAAAACAGAAGCTGCTGAGATTAATCTGTGCTTTTTCCACAACGTGGAGGAAACAACGCTCTGCATCAGATGTTTATGTAACAGTATAGCTTCCGTCCCTCTCCTCGCCCCAACCTGGGCTCGAACCAGGGACCCTCTGCACACATCGACAACAGCCACCCTCGGAAGCATCGTTACCCATCGCGCCACAAAAGCCACGGCCCTTGCAGAGCAAGGGGAACAACTACTTCAAGGTCTCAGAGCGAGTGACGTCACTGATTGAAACGCTATTAGCGCGCACTCCGCAAACTAGCTTGCCATTTCACATCGGTTACATTTACGAGGAAGTCTAAAAGTTCAAAATGAAGATGCTTCAGCGGAAACAGGACCGATTTGTTTTTGATACCAGACCAAGCAGCTGATGGACAAACAATTGTCAGCACAAAGGTCCAAGCAGCAACATGAAGTTCTATGACACTGTCATTACAGACAAGTGGTTTGATTTCTCACCAGAAAATGTAATGGAAAACTGAAACTGACCGGCCTCTACGAGGAGCTCTCCTTCACTGACCTGGAGCAGGTGGTGGTTGCTCTCAAAATGTCCGAGACAGTCAGTATGGACCAACTCTACGTAGAGTTTTGTGCTAGCCGGGAGGAAATACAGAAAGCCTGACAGGATACCACAAAATCCACCTGTGAAAAGTGGGTGGCAGTTTTCCAAAACCTAGGGAAAGCCAACTTGATCAACATGTTCAGGATTGTCAAATTGTCTCATTATTTGTCCTCAGTGTGCCAGGCTCAAATGCCTTTGTAGAGAGGAGTTTCTCTCTGATGACGATTAAATGGCCAGACTCAAGAAACAGATGCAGCACAGAGCTGATCAAAAATGTGAACTGTGACTTGTCACGTGAGGACTTCTCTCTGGCTATGCAAAAGGACAAAGGACTGCTTGAATCAGTCAAGAGCAGCAAAAAATGGAAAAAGTAGACTTACTTGGTGAGTGACTCATGACCCTCTTTTGCATTTGAACTGTTTTATGTTGTTTTTTTGCTGTAAAGGTCCAAATTGTGATTTCATTTATTTTGAGGTTTATTCACATAAGTTTACATAATACAGTTTTAGTAAAGCTATAGACTAAATGGAATTTAAAAATGTGTTTCCTTTCCAATTGAATGAGAATATGACACAACACCATACCCGTGGCACTGTGCACTGGCACGCCACCTTTTGTACCTTATTTGGTAGTGAGAAAGTTAGCAACCCTATCCACAGTCTAAAATATCCCAACTCTGTTCGGTTTCCACTAGATAACACAGCCACAAAATCTCAGCACAGACATTGATTCGTCATCCCAGCGGCTACTAAAATAAGAGTTGGGGTTTCAGGGATATTGTGTTCAAATCTAGAAAGAAATCAAGCATTTTTGCCAAAGGGGTCTCTAAAAACACCTGTACCCACATAGTTACACAGTACAGGTTTAACTGTCACCTTGAAAAAAAAATATATTACATAAATCATGAAGAGGAATAGTAAACTACAGTCAATTGTAAAAAGACAAACAACACATTTTTCACTGTTCTCCACACATTTTATACTTCTTCTAATGTGGTGCTGTGGCCACTGAGATGCATTGAACCTCAACCACCAAGTTGTATCTCTGTCACCAGAACCCTTTGTTTCTCTCTATAGGAATGTAGGGTCAATATGGATCTTACATCTCACATAATTCTGTGTTGAAGATGCCCTTCCCTCCGTGCCAAGGTGAATCATACAAGAAACAATATGTTTAACATAGCCTGTAATGTGACCGCCACAGCAGTCCCATATCCAACCAGATCTAAATCTAAAAGGTTCCCTTCTAAATTGTACATATTACGGATGAACATCAATTTTTGACGCATTAGTTCCGCATGGTTACAGAGTTCATTCTGTGTGGTTACAGGGTTAAAATAGAAACAACCCAAATGTTAACCGTTTAGGTATTAATTCAGAGTGGTTAAGGTTAGGACTGGTTTGGGGAAATGCTTAAAACAAAATAATTAAAAACAACACACTGTCTTCCTCAACTATCATCAATAGCATTGTGAACTGTGGCGGCGCAGTGATCTAACCAGCGCGCGCTGACTCTGAGCATCACGAGTTCGCACCCAGAGCTGGGTATTTAAAAAAAATATTTTTATGTGAACGCCTTTGTATGTATGTATGTAATATCAGCCAGCCACACCAGATTAGAGCTAACTGGGGACCACTTGGACAGGCCTAATTACTATATAACTGCCTAAATGACTATCACCCCGTAGCACTCACTTCTATAGCCATGAAATGCTTTGAAAGGCTGATCATGGCTCACATCAACACTATCTTCCCAGACACCCTGGACCCACTCCAATTCGCATATTGACCAACAGAGCCGCAGATAATGCAATCTCTATTGCACTCCACACTGCCCTCACCCACCTGGACAAAGAGAATACCTATGTAAGAATGCTGTTCATTGACTACAGCTCAGCATTCAACACCGTAGTCCCCTCCAAGCTCATCACCAAGCTATGGACACTGGGACTGAGCACCTCTCTCTGCACCTTGATCCTGGATTTCCTGACGGGCTGCTCCCAGGTGGTGACGGTAGGCAACAAAAGGTCTACCGTTTTTTTTTTACGTCACACATTTTGTCTCGTGGTTTTCTATGGAACGTTTTCTTAAAGTTCTGAGAACATGACTTTAAATACTGTACAACCATGAGGAAACCTGCAGAAAACGTTATGCTGAAGTACTGAAATGTCCACAGAAGAACGTTGTGTCACAACGTTCTCTGAAATATTTTACAACATTCCCAATGTCAAACTAGTTGGAGAACGTTCCTAGAACATTACCAAAAATGTAATTAAATGTAAACATGTTTCAACTTTTAGGAAACTTTCTGTTAAAGTATACCAAGAAAATAACATTATTTTTGTGAAAGTTCCTACAATATGCTGAAAATGTTCCAAAGCCAAGCAACTATTGTGCACCATTCCCAGAACAATGTGGTGAGGTTATATGTAAAATAACATAGCTCTCGCCAAGCTCTAAGAAACATAGCTAGCTGGGTAAGCATTTCCCTGTTAGTCTGCACATTTTGTTTACAAAGCATGTGCCATAACGTTTTGATTTGATTTAGACCAGACTAATGAACTACTGTCTGGAACTACAACCCGTTATGACGTTGAATCATATTGAATTACCCATAATCATAAGAATGAAGAACTGTGTGCATTTTCGATAGCTCCATTGATCACGCTGTGTTTGATCAATGCTTGTCATCTGGTCTGTCTGTGTAGTTTAGCCAGATCCATTCAAATGACTGTGTTTGTTTGAACAACCTTGGTGTTTCACAAAAGAGCTGCTCATGTTCTCCATGTAGATTAAGTAGGATGTTTGTGTGTGCATGTGTGTACAGTAAATACCACAGTAGATCTGAAGAGTAGACATAACCTTATCATAACCTTATAATGGCTACGGTCAGGCTGTGATGGAAGTGCTAACTACAGGCCAGAGCCTCACTAAATCACATGGGTGACTAGAAGGATGGACGCTTAAATAAATGTCAGCTTTCTGAGGGGATTATAGTATGATTTTGGTGGGGATGGGTAAATGTTGACGTACTGGGGAGGCAGAGGTGGTGGGTGGTGAACAGAGATGATCAATGAGGTATAGGACCGGGAGGTTACCCAAATCACCTGCGATAATGGAGATATTGGGGATAAACCCGAGGTGGCATTGGGGAGAATCTTGAGAAACAGATGACAAAATCAAGTGTTGAATGCTAATGTAATTTGTTTTATCTAGCTTTGCAGAGTAGACACCAGCACATCAACAGGGAACTGTAAAATTGTGTTTGAGGAAAATAGAAAGCCTTTATGGTTCATATAAAATATGAAGTCATCCTCCCTGAACCAAGAGGGAAATATCTCTCTGTGATGAGTATTGAATTACATACATTGGTTGGAGGACATTTATTAGCAATAGGACCAATTATCTCATTACTTTGCCCGTCCCGGAGATTAAATGGTATTTGAAGTGTAACTCTTCAAATGCGTCATTTAAATTACATATGTCTCTGTCTTCCAATAGTGCTGTTAGAACAGAAGGCGACAGAGCAGAGACGGGACTTAGTGAGCTAATACATACAAACACACATTATTAAATGTGTAGAAGAGGGACTCTATTGCTGGATCAGAGAGGAAGACAAAGATGACTAATAATGCTGTATTTTTTTGCTGCTTTGGGACATACTGTACAAGTCAGGAGCTCTCAGATTCCATACAATAATCATATGGAGCCTACGGATGTACAATGAAGACATATGGATACTGACATTAGCCAAGGCAAATGGGGGACAATACGCTAGCAGAAGTTAGCCCAACAGCCAATCATTGATCAAGAGTGTGGGTGTTTGATTGGCTGAGGAGTGGCCTGTGGGAGAGAAACAGCAGCCAACCTCTCAAACACACTGAATGTAATGATTGGGTATGTGACATTAGTGTTACTGTATAATATGGTAGCCTGTGTGTTCGTTTTTTGTTTTTAATACATGATACTATGTGAGAAGTTCCCATTGGTCTGAAACGGAAAAAGGAAATTCACATGAGCATCACAATGCCTATTCCACCCATGCTCTACCAAGGTTTTCCAGCACACAGCGTTTACCTACAACAGTCGCTATATTGGTATTGTACTTCAAACTATGTGTAGGCAGGTTGCTTAGAATTCAAACCTTCTCAAACAAAATAATATGTAGCTTAAAGTTATGTTTGTACTTGTATTTATTTTTGCAATAAAGATTGTGACAATACACATTTGCGATAGGCCTATATCTAAAAGTGCATACAGCCAAACAATATACAGTACTTGTCAAAAGTTTTTATTTTTACTATATTGTAGAATATTAGTGAAGACATCAAAACTATGAAATAACACATATGGAATCATGTAGTAACCAAAAAATGTGTTAAACAAATCAATACATATTTTATATTTGAGATTCTTCAAAGTAGCCACCCATTGCCTTGATGACAGCTTTGTACACTCTTGGCATTCTCTCAACCAGCTTCATGAGGTAGTCACCTGGAATACATTTCAATTAACAGGTGTGCCTTGTTAAAAGTTAATTTGTGGAATTTCGACAGTCCATTATTATTTTACAATGTAGAAAAAAGTAAAAAATAATGAAAAACCCTTGAAAGAGTAGGTGTGTCCAAACTTTCGACTGGTACTGTGTGTAAATAAGGTATTTCTGTTTTCATTTTTTAAAACATTTACAAAAGTGTTAATTCAATAATAAAAAAGGCAATACAAGTAAATGTTGTGTATAGTAAAAAATGTACGCCAGGGCCAGGACTCTCTCCATTCAGAGACATCAGTACCAAGCCCGTCGGTCAGTCTGTCAGTCGTCATATCATCTTGTAAGTCTCCGTGTGCTGGCTCAATACATGTTTCTGTGAACACAGTCAAAGTTATATTCCCAATGGCAGTTAGGATAGGTACTATCTGATACACAAACAGGTACTTCTTCCTTTAAAAGCACACCTTGTGGGCTGCCGCATAATTCAATGGCACGTTATTTAAGTGTCAGCAATTGTTGCCATTAATGCTGGTTAGTGCTAGTTTGACCACCCGAGGGCATCTTTGAGCAGCATTTCTCTTTTTAATATTGGCTGTGCTAGAGAATTTAAAACCTTTTTTGTAAGAACATAGTATATGGGATTGAGTTTAAGAAATTTAGCTTAATTATTTTGATTAATATTATGGTATTTCTATTCCAAGAAAAACAAAAAACAAAACCCTCAGGGTTTTCCGTCAGGAAAATATGGCACTGTACAACGTAACCGTTTCCACACCCTAATTGTAGGCTAACCAATACTCAAACGGGGATTCAGTGAAAATAAAAATCGATTTATCAAGACCAGTCCCCATGCTTGTCTCAGAGCAGTGTGAAACAGTCCTGAAATAGTTGACCACACGCGGGTGTGTGCTTCAAATTGCTTCAAATCCTATTATAACAATTGGATAACTGTGGGTGTTCCAGTAAGTATTCTTAAAATAATTCCAGCACAGAGAAGAAAAAGAAGCCTTGAATAATTAAACATGTCGGTAAAATACTGTTGGACTTGGGGATTATGGTCACAGAAAGTGTTATTCGCCTGTGTTAAGCCGAACGCGAAAGCCCAGGAAAATGAACAGGTACAAAAGGCTACAATACTGTAAAGTAGGCCTAATAGTACTAAAAATAACGCTTAAATAAATTGACTGCTTATCTTTACTGTATGCTGCACATTTTTACATTGTATTCTATTTCCAGCGAGACTATTCAAGCCATCGATTCACTGATGGTTGTGCTGGCGTCACTGCACAATATCGCTATCATCACAGAAGGCAGTTGAAGAAACTTGAGTGGACTTACGGAAAGGCTCTGTAAGACATATTATATATATTGGATTTAACTATGCAAGTCAGTTAAGAACATATTCTTATTTACAATGACGGCTTACCCCGGCCAAACCCAGATGATTGTGCGCCGCCCTATGGGACTCCCAATCATGGCCAGATGTGATACAGCTTCCAAACGCATAATCAGTGCTCTAACTCCCCTTGTGGTGGTCTGGAACAATGACGCAGTGACGCAGGGTAACGTACTAAACCACAAATTACCTCTAAATCCCGCGGCATAATCTCCAAACTTTTCAATGAGGAACCACTGTATGTTGAAGTTTGAACAGGTCAGATAAAACCTACCCAATTACGGTCTCCACATCAAACGACTGAGGCTGCCATCTGGCAAAAGCATCTCCAGTCCATCTGAAGAAATACGTAGTGGAGGCAGAGTTCATCAGTGACACATTGAATGAAAAGGGTGTTGCTATTACTGGACATTTGTGCGGTAATTTATTATTAGTCACCTCATTAGTCACCTCATTGTGGATGTGTTGAGTGTCAGGTCTGCATGCATCTGTAAACACACACACAGGTAATTATTCTATTACCAATGGTAGTTAGGGATAGGTAATATCTGACACACAAACATATACTATGTTGAAGGTCAGACTAAAAAGGTCAGACTAAGCCTACCTTGATCTGTTCTCCCCATCGATGACTGTTGGAGAGCAGGCAAGAGGCTGGAGGTGAGTTCTTTGCCAGAGCCCCGTTGATGGGCATAGCCCTGTAGAGCTCCTGGCTCCTCATCAAAGATACTGGTCGTTTACACACAAACCTACACTGATGAGGGCCCCCTTGCTGGTGTTCTTTATGCTGCATGTTCAGCTGCAAACCGGACATCTCTTGAACAACTGCAGCAGGCAATTTTCTGAGGTGGTGTTGACTTGGAGAGACTTTGACAGGGTGATATAATAGACAGCCAAGTGGTAAATTGCATTTTGTTCTAAAGAAAGGACAAAGCTTTTTGCTAATGCACTTCACAACCAAAATGACACTACTAGTAGCCGTGTATTTTTAAAAAATATACATAACCAGATAAATAACCAGCAGTCTATCGTTTAGCTACCAGTATACCCATCACCACTGCACTGGGGACCAACAAATTCCAACCAACTATTCTGCATGATAGGGTCCTTTTACAGGGCATATGCAACCCATAGCTGGTCAGTACGTACAGGGCTTTTCAGTCTCAAACGGCCGTGATCCTTTGAATGCTTTAGGGGCGATAAAACAACAAAGCCCCATTCAATGAAGGAAAGCAAAGGGGCACAATAAGAGCTAATATTTGTGTAAACTGTACACAGTTGTGTTCTGTGAGTGTAACTGATTAGACTGATACCCCATTTCATGGGTCCACAATCCATAGGTTAGGCTGTAGAGTGCAATATGCATGTCCAATACACACAATAGACTGACTGGAAAGGTAATTTCTCACAGTCAAAAGGCCTGCAATAAGAGCTAAGACACAAATATTTGTGTAAACTCTACACAGTTGTGTTTGTGGGTGTCACTGGGAAGGCTGATACCCCATTTCATGGATCCACAATCCATAGATTAAGCTGTATAGTTTAAGTAAAACATCTTTTAAAAACCTTTTTTTTAACCAGGAAGGGCTCATTGAGATTTGAAATCTCTTTTTCAAGAGCATCCTCGTCAGGATAGGCAGTACCAAGTCATTACACAATTACATACAGACATGAAAAACTACAGTTTAGTAAATTTAGTTTAAAAAAACATAGAATTCACAAGAGTATAACAAAATCATAAAACAGCTAATTAATCGATCATTTAAAAACACCAATCGAGACAAGTTCTTCCAGTTTAAAAGTATTTTGTAAGGCGTTCCAAGCCGATGGCGCAGAGTACATAAAAGCCCTTTTACTGAATTCAGTTCGGACATATGGAACACTTAGCAGAATAAAGTCCTGCTAACGAAGGCAGTACCCACCACATTTTTCAACAATAAAACTGCCCATATAAAAATAGTAGTAAACCCAAAATGGCTTTGTAAATAAAAGTAAGCAAGCCTACAATTGACTAGGGAAGGCCAGCCAACCCTGGTATATAAAGTGCAGTGGTGCATAAGGTTTAAACATTGTTTTACCTTTATTTAACTGGGCAAGTTAGTTAAGAACACATTCTTATTTACAATGACAGCCTACCCCAGCCAAACCCGGACCAATTGCGCACTACCCTAAGGGACTCCCAATCACAGCCAGATGTGATACAGCCTGGATTCAAACCAGGCACTGTAGTGATGCCTCTTGCACTGAGATGCAGTGCCTTAGACTGCTACGCCACTCTCGAGTTTTGCAGTTGAAAATACATCTCAATGCTCCATGGTAAAGGGTGTCAACTGATTTCAAACACTGAGCGGAAACATTCATATATAAAATATCCCCATAGGCATTAATGTAGCTGAACTAGCCTCATTTTGGCTTCAAAAGAAAAACAGGCCATATTCCTAAAATAAAATCCCAACTTCAGCTTAATTTTTTTTTGTAAATTGTTGAATATGCAATTTAAAAGAAAGGCGGTCATCAATTAAAATTCCAAGATATGAGGTTACAGTCTCAATGTCATTGCCCTGACAGGTAGTAATAGGTGAAAGGTTCAGAGGTCTATTTCTTGCTTTAGAAAACACCATTAGTTTAGTTGTCGTCAGTATTGAGGATAAGCTTCAATTGACACAAGGTATGTTGAACAGTATAAAAAGCAGTGTGCAAGTTCTGGAAAGCTTTTGTGAGAGATGAGGCACAACAATAAATAACAGTATCATCAGCATAAAAGTGAAGTTGCACATTTAGCAAATTTGTCTAAATTATTTATATAAATAGTGAATAATAGGGGACCAAGTACAGAGCCTTGGAGCATAACATACAGTGCCTTGCGAAAGTATTCGGCCCCCTTGAACTTTGCGACCTTTTGCCACATTTCAGGCTTCAAACATAAAGATATAAAACTGTATTTTTTTGTGAAGAATCAACAACAAGTGGGACACAATCATGAAGTGGAACGACATTTATTGGATATTTCAAACTTTTTTAACAAATCAAAAACTAAAAAATTGGGCGTGCAAAATTATTCAGCCCCCTTAAGTTAATACTTTGTAGCGCCACCTTTTGCTGCGATTACAGCTGTAAGTTGCTTGGGGTATGTCTCTATCAGTTTTGCACATCGAGAGACTGACATTTTTTCCCATTCCTCCTTGCAAAACAGCGCGAGCTCAGTGAGGTTGGATGGAGAGCATTTGTGAACAGCAGTTTTCAGTTCTTTCCACAGATTCTCGATTGGATTCAGGTCTGGACTTTGACTTGGCCATTCTAACACCTGGATATGTTTATTTTTGAACCATTCCATTGTAGATTTTGCTTTATGTTTTGGATCATTGTCTTGTTGAAAGACAAATCTCCGTCCCAGTCTCAGGTCTTTTGCAGACTCCATCAGGTTTTCTTCCAGAATGGTCCTGTATTTGGCTCCATCCATCTTCCCATCAATTTTAACCATCTTCCCTGTCCCTGCTGAAGAAAAGCAGGCCCAAACCATGATGCTGCCACCACCATGTTTGACAGTGGGGATGGTGTGTTCAGGGTGATGAGCTGTGTTGCTTTTACGCCAAACATAACGTTTTGCACTGTTGCCAAAAAGTTCAATTTTGGTTTCATCTGACCAGAGCACCTTCTTCCACATGTTTGGTGTGTCTCCCAGGTGGCTTGTGGCAAACTTTAAACGACACTTTTTATGGATATCTTTAAGAAATGGCTTTCTTCTTGCCACTCTTCTATAAAGGCCAGATTTGTGCAATATACGACTGATTGTTGTCCTATGGACAGAGTTTCCCACCTCAGCTGTAGATCTCTGCAGTTCATCCAGAGTGATCATGGGCCTCTTGGCTGCATCTCTGATCAGTCTTCTCCTTGTATGAGCTGAAAGTTTAGAGGGACGGCCAGGTCTTGGTAGATTTGCAGTGGTCTGATACTCCTTCCATTTCAATATTATCGCTTGCACAGTGCTCCTTGGGATGTTTAAAGCTTGGGAAATCTTTTTGTATCCAAATCCGGCTTTAAACTTCTTCACAACAGTATCTCGGACCTGCCTGGTGTGTTCCTTGTTCTTCATGATGCTCTCTGCGCTTTTAACGGACCTCTGAGACTATCACAGTGCAGGTGCATTTATACGGAGACTTGATTACACACAGGTGGATTGTATTTATCATCATTAGTCATTTAGGTCAACATTGGATCATTCAGAGATCCTCACTGAACTTCTGGAGAGAGTTTGCTGCACTGAAAGTAAAGGGGCTGAATAATTTTGCACGCCCAATTTTTCAGTTTTTGATTTGTTAAAAAAGTTTGAAATATCCAATAAATGTCGTTCCACTTCATAATTGTGTCCCACTTGTTGTTGATTCTTCACAAAAAAAATACATTTTTATATCTTTATGTTTGAAGCCTGAAATGTGGCAAAAGGTCGCAAAGTTCAAGGGGGCCGAATACTTTCGCAAGGCACTGTATATGACCCCATCAAATTAAGTTCTATCAGACAGATAGTTAGCAAACCATGCAACTGCATGCTCCGAAGGACCTACACTCAACTATCTCTGCCTCAGAATAGCATGATCAAGTGTATCATAAGTCTTAGATAGATCAATAAAAGTGAGATACTGTGCTGTTTTATGTCAAGGGCTTCAGTGATATCATTTAAAACCTTCATGACTGCTGTAATTATGCTATGCTTCTTCCTGAAGCCCGATTGGTACATTGAAAAAAATAGAGTTAGTATATAAAAACAGATTTTTAGCTGTTCACTAACAAGGGTTTCAAGTATTTTCGCCAGGGGTGACAGCTTTGAGATTGGCCTATAATTATTTAAGAGTTGGGTCTCTGCCTTTTAAAAGTGATAGGACAAGTGCTGATTTCCAGATCTTTGGAATTTCATTACATTCCAGGGTTAAACTGAACAGATATGTAAGTGATTCAGCTGAAAAATCAGCTGGCAGTTTTAAAAAGCAGGGATTAAGAAGATCAGGACCTGCAGGCTTTCTCTGATCTAAGGATTTCGGGGATTTACTTACATCCTAGACTAAGAATGGCAAAAAGCTAAATATTTGACCAGCTCTCACTGGTTCATTCACACAGGGTTGTACAGAGACAAAGGATACTGAATCAAAGCCTACCAGATGATACAAAGTGCACATTAGAACAATTCAGTATTTCAGTTGTCATATACAGCAACAGAGTAATTCAATACACATGACGGTAATTCATGAACATTACTGTTACCAGACATAGACATAATTGCCTTCCAAAACCTTCTAAGGTAACAGACATAAAATATTGGCCTTCCTGAGAAGAAAAAACACATGTTTGGTAGCTGCCTAAAAAGAAGCCAAATCAGCATCATGATTTCCTTGCTTAAGCCCAGGCTAGATTATCTGTGTGAATAACACAAGACAGCTCAGAAAACCATGGATTATCCCGTCCTTTAACTCTGAACCTGCGGAATGTGAGATGTTTGTTTACTATTAGGAAAATACTTTCCAGGCAGTTTCCACATCAGGAATAAGCTTAATCTTGCTCCAGTCAAAATAAAACAAATCATGAAAGAAAGCCTGCTCATTAAAACTCTTAAAATGTCTCCTACGAATAAAGCGTGGGTTTGTTTTAGGAATCTTAGTATTTCCAACAGCACAATAGTCACTTAAATCATTATAAAAAACACCAATCACAGAATATTTACAGTGCCTTGCGAAAGTATTCGGCCCCCTTGAACTTTGCAACCTTTTGCCACATTTCAGGCTTCAAACATAAAGATATAAAACTGTATTTTTTTGTGAAGAATCAACAACAAGTGGGACACAATCATGAAGTGGAACGACATTTATTGGATATTTCAAACTTTTTTAACAAATCAAAAACTGAAAAATTGGGCGTGCAAAATTATTCAACCCCCTTAAGTTAATACTTTGTAGCGCCACCTTTTGCTGCGATTACAGCTGTAAGTCGCTTGGGGTATGTCTCTATCAGTTTTGCACATCGAGAGACTGAATTTTTTTCCCATTCCTCCTTGCAAAACAGCTCGAGCTCAGTGAGGTTGGATGGAGAGCATTTGTGAACAGCAGTTTTCAGTTCTTTCCACAGATTCTCGATTGGATTCAGGTCTGGACTTTGACTTGGCCATTCTAACACCTGGATATGTTTATTTGTTTGAAATATCCAATAAATGTCGTTCCACTTCATGATTGTGTCCCCCACTTGTTGTTGATTCTTCACAAAAAAATACAGTTTTATATCTTTATGTTTGAAGCCTGAAATGTGGCAAAAGGTCGCAAAGTTCAAGGGGGCCGAATACTTTCGCAAGGCACTGTATGTGGAACATTTGTCAATATCAAATCAATCAAGGTAGATTTCTCTGTACATTTGAGATTTGGGCGAGTGGGTGAGTTAATCAACTGGGTAAAATTAATATAATTACAATACATTTTAAAATCAGGCACCGGCTTTAACCAACACCAGTAGTGATCACCAATCAAGATCATTACACTGTAAAGAAGTTTAGACATAAGGTGCATCAGAGAATAAAACGCATCACCGAGAGCAGAGGGGGGTCTATAACAGCCAAACACAGTTACAGAGAGACCCTTTGAAACCTCAAGATTCAAAGCAAGAAATTACAACTGTTTACAAATAGTTTCAGACTTTGCCACACTTACAAGAAATGTAGTCATCTACTTTGTACATGACACAAGTAATTTTTCCAACAACTGTTTAGAGACAGATTATTTAATTTATAATTCACTGTTTCACAATTCCAGTGGGTCAGAAGTTTACATAAACTAAGTTGACTGTACCTTTAAACAGCTTGGAAAATTCCAGAAAATTATGTCATTGCTTTCGAAGCTTCTGATAGGCTATTGACATAATTTGGAGGTGTACGTGTGGATGTATTTCAAAGCCTACCTTCAAACTCAGTGCCTCTTTACTTTACATCATGGGAAAATCAAAAGAAATCAGCCAAGACCACAAAAAATTGTAGACCTCCACAAGTCTGGTTCTGACTCGTTCTGTCTCCAAGAGATGAACGTACTTTGTTGCAAAAAGTGCAAATCATTCCCAGAACAACAGCAAAGGACCTTGTGAAGATACTAGAGGAAACAGGTACATAAGTATCTATATCACCAGTAGAACGAGTCCTATAATGGACATAACCTGAAAGGCCGCTCAGCAAGGAAGAAGCCACTGCTCCACAACAGCCCAAAAAATGTAAAATAAAGTGGTGATCCTAACTGACCTAAGACAGGGATATTTTACTAGGATTAAATGTCAGGAATTGTGAAAAACTGAGTTGAAATGTATTTGGCTAAGGTGTATGTAAACTTCCGTCTTCAACTGTATGTATGTATGTATGTATGTGTGTATGTGTGTGTGTGTGTGTGTGTGTGTGTGTGTGTGTGTGTGTGTGTGTGTGTGTGTGTGTGTGTGTGTGTGTGTGTGTGTGTAGCCACACCCCCACTTTTCTTAACTAGATCAGTACAATACACAATTGTAACAATTTATTTAAATATCCTTATCAAGAACAGACTTGCTGAGCCAGGTTTCAGAAAACACAACAGTACATTTAAATGAAAAATACCAAAGATTTTTAAAAAATACCTAGATTTAAAATCAGAGGGGGGTTGGATACATTGCATATCAGGGCCAAGTTTAGGTTGCATGTTACCTGATATCAACAAAAGAATAATAACTAGGCACCTCTGTTTAATAACCTTGCACTGCTTCTCTTTTTTACAAGTGAGTTCTGGGGGCGAATTCTACAATTGAGTTTCCAGACAAAAAAACAGTAATTTAAAAACTTTGGTAGTGACACAAGTTCGTACTGTTCACGTCATACCACAAATGCATTGGCACTTGGACGAGAGGGCCGAGTGAAAAATAACGAGTTCCCGCAGACGACATGTCTAATGGACGGGAGAGCACATTGTCAGATGTCCTCACCCAACGACAATGTGTTTTCTCCAGAGTTCAGTAAAGTCAGTTCACAAAGCAACACCACAAAGATGGTCATTTTCCTGAGAGATGTAAGAAATAGAGGCCAAGGAAAGTTGACAGGAGAGAGGGACATGGTGTATGTATGAGTGTGTGTGTGTGAGTAGATTGGGTGTGGGGGTCAACTTAGAGAACAGGTTGGGGATTGTTGAGCTGCCTCTGACAGCCAGGCGGAGAGTGAAGAGGAGCAGCTTGGACAAGACACTATGCGGAGGGACAGCTGAGGATAGAACACAGGCCAGCCAGAGCGAGGTTTACTTTGGTAAACTTCAATTAAAGAAGTGCAAATAGTCTGAAAAAAATGATCTGAGTTAAGGGAGACTCGCGATCTTTACACCAGCAAAACTAAATAGTTTGCACTACAACAAGGAAATTGTAGATTTGCTCCACCATAAATGAATAGGTTATGAGTAGGTTAAAAACTACTAGTCACAGACAAATGACTTGACATGCTGCCATCTTGGATTGACGTTGTAGTCTCTCTACCTTGAGTATGACATTGACTGACCAGGTGAAAGCTACTGTATGATCCCTTATTAGTGTCACTTAAATCCACTTCATTTCGTGTAGATGAAGGGGAAAAGACAGGTTAAAGAAGGATTTTGTAGCCATATGTAAGCCAGTGTATGTATGACATTCAGAGGGTGAATGGGCAAGACAAAATACTTAAGTGCCTTTGAAAGGAGTACGTTACTAGGTACCAGGCGCACCGGTTTGTGTCAAGAACTGCAACACTGCTGGGTTTTTCACACTCTACAGATTCCCGAGTGTATCAAGAACGGTCCACCACCCAAAGGACATCCAGCCAACTTGACAAAACTGTGGGAAGAATTGGAGTCAACATTGCCCTGGTGAATTGAGATTGTTCAGAGGGAAAAAGGGGGGCTTCAACTCAATATTTGGAATGTGTTCCTAAAGTAATGTTTGGTATACTCACTGTATGTTCAGGGGTGGCAAGTAGCCTAGTGGTTAGAGTGTTAGACTTGTAACCGAAAGGTTGCCAAATCGAATCCCAGAGCTGACAAGTTAAAAATCTGTTGTTCTGCTCCTGAACAAGGCAGTTAAACCACTGTTCCTAGGCCATCATTGAAAATAAGAATTTGTTCTTAACTGACTTGCCTAGTTAAATAAAGTTTTAAAAAAAGAGATGTATGCAATCCTAAAGTACAGTATATTACATCCATAGTGTGATTACAACAGATTTGTATTGTCTTTTGTTTAATTTATATAACATCCTGACCTGTTTAGTATTATCTAGTCCAAATATGGCATGATTCCACTATTTGTATCAGTTTGAATCACTTTCAACGGGGGACTTTTATTTTTGAAGGCGAACCTCAAATTGTGGCTAATCCTTATTGTGGCTAGCTTCAAAGGTGTGAACGGCAGAGTTGTTGTCAAATCTAACACGTTGATCAGTACACATTTGAATTAAAATGTCACAGGAGAAAGAACATACTGGAATGTAATATGGATGTTAAACTGGAGAGTTTTTCTGATGCTAGCAAGCATGCATTTGCACACGGATGTCAGTGGACAACAGAGCCAGAAGCGCTGTTAATGTTAACGTAAACTCACCCCATTCCGTACAAATGTGCGCAACCGGGACTGTAGCGACTGTGTTGACGTCAAAATCGGGGGTGTGAACTACGTTTCTATTCAAGCGTTGATCGACATGGTAATGGCTCTATTGATAAAACGGACCCTCCGTTACATCTAGACGTGTCATGTCGTAACGTACAGCACGCATAAAGCAACTATTTCTGTCTTACAATCTCTCTCCACCAGGTGTAGCACTTCTCTCATCGTTTAAAAACAAGAAATGGACAGTGACGGGGGTAAGGGGGGATACCTAGTCATTGTTTGCGTCATCATTGCATGCGATCATCATTCTCAAAGCCACTGTTTACTTCTAAGATCACTTTAGCACCGCCCTAAAAACCCGATTCAAATTCGACACAAACCTTCAAATAGGTATGTAATGACACATTATATAAACTCTTTATAGTGTTTTATTTACATTTTAGAGGCAATAAGGTGATAAGTTGGACAGATCGAGTGAAAAAAAGCAATTGTCCCACACGACATCTCTCCTTCTCACTATCACGCATTAGTTTCGCTTCCCCACCCGCCATTTTTAAAAACACTCGACGGGGCTCATTGCCTTCTTGTATTATGCAGAAACGGGCAGCGTTTAGGTCATGTCATTTATTTTGTTGGAAAGGGAAGAAATTGTGCTTTACAGGCTAACGTAGGCTAACAGCATGCTGATATGCTGTTGCCGAGCAACCGAGTTACTGACCTGGTTAAATAGAACTCTGAGATTGTCAGAAATGCTACAAAAAGGTGCTACAAAAAATGCTACATCGCTGTTTCTTAAAAAACGAAAATGTGCACATGAGAGCAATTAAATTATATTTAAACATAACTGTTGCCCCTACAAACATCAGTCCAAAAGGTGGCAAGTCTAATGCTCACTTTATGGATGCTGTAGTCTCGTTCTTATCTGACGCATAGATATTGAGCTAGTTCTGGGCAAGACGTTTTATTTTTTTCCTAATGCTAACAAAATGCGGTATGTAGTTCTCGGTAACGGATGGACGGCTCATGACGAGAGGCAGGGAGTGTGTTGTATAACTCCAAACAAGGTGATTTGCGAATTTTTATCGATATTGGTGTCATATTGGCTTAGATATGATGGTAGGGAGATTGATTGATCTTCAATCAATGCCTGTTTATCGCCCCCAGAATAATAGTGTTAACCTACCTAGCCTCCCATCTTCATATAAATTCTCCCCTGCCTCCCCTTCAGAAATTACATTCCGATAGCCTTCATGACAGCTATTATATTGCAACCCATTTAGCATATCTGGCTAATGAAAAAAAAAACAGCGTGTGGCCTTAATGGCCCTGCACAGATTAATTTATCTCATACTAATCATTCAAATCTATAGAGGGGCGTCTGTGTGTAAGAATGAATGGCTCAACAGTGATCAAGCGGTTCCCTGATGAGACAATTAAACCTTCCTTTATAACTTCAAATTAAAGGTCCAATGCAGCCGTTTATATCTTAATAACAAATCATTTCCGGCTAACAATTAAGTACCTTACTGTGATTTAAATTAAAATGGTAAAAAAAGGAAACAAAAACAGCTTCTGAGAAGGTTTGGAACTCTTTCTTATTGGTCTATTACCTATACTGAACAAAAATATAAACACAACATGTAAAGTGTTGGTTCCATGTTTCATGAGCTGAAATAAAAGATCCCAGAAATGTTCCATACACACAGAAAGCTTATTTCTCAGAGATGTTGTACACCAATTTGTTAGTGAGCATTTCTCCTTTCCCAAGATTATCCATCCACCTGACAGGTGTAGCATATCAATAAGATAATTAAACAGCATGATAATTACACAGGTGCACCTTGTGCCGGGGACAATAAAAGGCCACTGTACAGTTGTCACACAACACAATTGCCACAGAGGGAGTGTGCAAGTTTTGAGGGTGCGACTGCAGGAATATCCACCAGAGCTGTTGACAGATCATTTAATGTTAATTTCTCTCCCATAAGCTGTCTCCAATGTCGTTTTAGAGAATTTGGCAGTATGTCCAATCCAACCAGCCTCACAACCGCAGACCAAGTGTAACCACGCCAGCCCAGGACCTCCTCATCAGCTGAGACCAACCAGTCAGACAGTGATGAACTGGAGGAGTATTTCTGTCTAATAAAGCCCTTTTGTAGGGAAAAACGTATTCTCATTGGCTGCGCATGGCTCCCCAGTCGGTGGGCCTATGTCCTCCCAGGCCCAGCCATGGCTGCGCCCCTGCCCAGTCATGTGAAATCCATAGATTAGGACCTAATGCATTTATTTCAATTTACAGTTCATATAAGGAAATCAGTCACTCAGTAAAATCGTTGAAATTGTTGCATGCTGCATTTATATTTTTGCTCAGTATAATTTACCGCATGGTGATGTCACCATGTTAGGCCAAAACTCCATCCCACCAAAATGTATTTTCAAACATCTCTTACACCAAAAAGGGCATTATCAGCATGTTCACAATTTCACAGTGTTATTCCAACCTCATAGTGTGTAAATATACTCAGCTAAAAAGAAATGTCCCTTTTTCAGGACCCTGTCTTTTCGAAGATAATTCATAAAAATCCAAATAACTTCACAGAACTTCCTTCATCTTCCGGCGCAGACAGAGATGGCCGCCTCGCTTCCCGTTCCTAGGAAACTATGCAGTATTTTGTTTTTTAGGTGTTATTTCTTACATTGGTACCCCAGGTAATCTTAAATTGTATTACATACAGTCGGTAGGAACTACCGGATATAAGAGCAACGTCAACTCACCATCATTAAGACCAGGAATACGACTTTCCCGAAGCGGATCCTCTGTTTTGCCCACCACCCAGGACAATGGATCGGATCCCAGCCGGCGAACCAAAACAATGTTGCCATAAAAGGGGCAAACGAAGCGGTCTTCTGGTCAGGCTCCGGAGACGGGCACATCGCACACCGCTCCCGAGCATACTACTCACCAATGTCCAGTCTCTTGACAACAAAGTTGATGAAATCTGAGCAAGGGTAGCATTCCAGAGAGACATCAGAGACTGTAACGTTCTTTGCTTCACGGAAACATGGCTCACACGAGACACGCTATTAGAGTCGGTACAGCCAGCTGGTTTCTTCACGCATCGCGCTGACAGAAACAAGCATCTTTCTGGTAAGAAGAGGGGCGGGGGGGGGGGTATGCCTTATGATTAACGAGACGTGGTGTGATCATAACAACATACAGGACCTCAAGTCCTTCTGTTCACCTGGCTTAGAATTCCTCACAATCAAATGTCGACCGCATTATCTACCAAGAGAATTCGCTTCGATTATAATCATAGCCGCATATATTCCCCCCCAAGCAGACACATCGACGGCCCTGAACGAAAACTTAATTTGACTCTAGGTAAACTGAGGCTGCATTCATTGTAGCTGGGGATTATAACAAGGCTAATTTGAAAACAAGACACCCTAAATTCTATCAGCATATCGATTGTTTAACCAGGGCTGGTAAAACCCTGGATCATTTCTATTCTAACTTCCGCGACGCATATAAGGCCCTCCCCCACCCTCCTTTTGGAAAAGCTGACCACGACTCCAATTTGTTGCTCCCTGCCTATAGACAGAGACTAAAACAGGAAGCTCCCTCACTCAGGCCTGTTCAACGCTGGTCCGACCAATCTGATTCCACGCTTCAAGATTGCTTCGATCACGTGGATTGGGATATGTTCCGCATTGCGTAAAACAACAACATTGATGAATACGCTGATTCGGTGTGCGAGTTTATTAGCAAGTACATCGGCGATGTTGTACCCACAGCAACTATTAAAACATTCCCAAACCAGAAACCATGGATTGATGGCAGCATTCGCGCAAAACTGAAACCACGAACCACTGCTTTTAACCAGGGCAAGGTGACCGGAAACATGACCGAATACAAACAGTGTAGCTATTCCCTCCACAAGGCAATCAAACAAGCTAAGTGTCAGTATAGAGACAAAGTAGAGTCGCAATTCAACGGCTCAGACACAAGATATGTGGCAGGGTCTACAGTCAATCACGGATTACAAAAAGAAAACCAGCCCCGTCGCGGACCAGGATGTCTTGCTCCCAGACAGACTAAACAACTTCTTTGCTTGCTTTGAGGACAATACAGTGCCACTGACACGGCCTGCTACCAAAACCTGTGGACTCTCCTTCACTGCAGCCGACGTGAGTAAAACATTTAAACGTGTTAACCCTCGCAAGGCTGCAGGCCCCAAGAAAGCTAAGGTAACTGAGCTAAACGACTAGCACTCACTTCCGTCATCATGAAGTGCTTTGAGAGACTAGTCAAGGACCATATCACCTCCACCCTACCTGACACCCTAGACCCACTCCAACTGCTTACCGCCCCAATAGGTCCACACTGCACACTGCTCTAACCCATCTGGACAAGAGGAATACCTATGTCAGATTCCTGTTCATCTACTACAGCTCAGCATTTAACACCATAGTACCCTCCAAACTGTCATCAAGCTTGAGACCCTAGGTCTCGACCCCGCCCTGTGCAACTGGGTATTGGACCTCTTACGTTCTGAGCCCTCTCCTATACTCCCTGTTCACCCACGAATGCGTGGCCATGCACGCCTCCAACTCAATAATCAAGTTTGCAGACGACACTACAGTGGTAGGCTTGATTACCAACAACGAAGAGACAGCCTACAGGGAGGAGGTGAGGGCCCTGGGAGTGTGGTGTCAGGAAAATAACCTCACACTCAACGTCAACAAAACATCAGACTGTTAAACAGCCACCACTAACATTGAGTGGCTGCTGCCAACATACTGTCTCAACTCCAGCCACTTGCTGCTCAGACTGTCCGCAATAGGCTGAGAGAGGCTGGACTGAGGGCATGTAGGCCTGTTGTTGTTTGGTCCTCACCAGACACCACCGGCAATAAGGTGCAGGCTCATCCTGACATGACCCTCCAGCAAGACAATGCCACCAGCCATACTGCTCTGCTCGTTCTGTGTGAGATTTCCTGCAAGTGTTCTGCCATGGCCAGCGAAGAGCCCGGATCTCAATCCCATTGAGCACATCTGGGACCTGTTGGATCGGAGGGTGAGGGCTAGGGCCATTCCCCCCAGAAATGTCCAGGAACTTGCAGGTGCCTTGGTGAAAGAGTGGGGTAAGGAGGAGATGCACTGCAGTACTTAATGCAGCTGGTGGCCACACCAGAAACTTGACTGTTACTTTGATTTGTACCCCCCCCCCCCCCCATTTGTTCAGGGACACATTATTCAATTTCTGTTAGTCACATGTCTGTGGAACTTGTTCAGTTTATGTCTCAGTTGTTGAATCTTGTTATGTTCATATAAATATTTACACATTTTAAGTTTACTGAAAATAAACGCAGTTGACAGTGAGGCCGTTTCTTTTTTGCTGAGATTACATATAAAACAAATAAATTGTGTTTTTGACTGAACAGGGCCTTTAAAATGGAAGGATTTTCATTTTCTCTACTATGCTACAGCATAGACTGGAACAAACTACAAAAATCTCTGAAACTGGAAACACTTATCTCCCTCACTAGCTTTAAGCACCAACTGTCAGAGAAGCTCACAGATTACTGCACCTGTACATAGCCCACCTATAATTTAGCCCAAACAACTACCTCTTTCCCTACTGTATTTATTTTGCCCCTTTGCACCCCATTATATTTATTTCTACTTTGCACATTCTTCCACTGCAAATCTACCATTCCAGTGTTTTACTTGCTATATTGTATTTACTTTGCCACCATGGCCTTTTTTTGCCTTTACCTCCCTTATCTCACCTCATTTGCTCACATCATATATAGACTTGTTTATACTGTATTATTGACTGTATGTTTGTTTTACTCCATGTGTAACTCTGTGTCGTTGTATGTGTCGAACTGCTTTGCTTTATCTTGGCCAGGTCACAATTGTAAATGAGAACTTGTTCTCAACTTGCCTACCTGGTAAAATAAAGGTGAAATAAATCAAATAAATAAATAAATATACCTTGAGGACTTAGTCTAATCATGCATATGGCTATGCTTGATATTGTGCTCCCGTACATACATACTATGGTAAACATGGCAAAAGGTTAAATGGATAACAATGACTTAATTTGCGATTCATCGATCTTTGAAATGTATATAAAAAATGGCTGTTTGTTAGCAGGTTGTTTTCAGTATATACCAAAACAAATACCAGTTGTGTTTGGACTGTAACGTAAAGTGTTACCATGAAACGCCTACATCGATATTTCATAACAGCTGCCGGCAGACACCCCAACAACTTCACATGACCCCCAGAAAGGTTGTCTATTTGGTTAGGTCATGACAGCAGGTACATCGATCTAATAATTGTCAGAAATTCTGTGCACACTGTACTGTAATGTCCTCAGCACCACTGGGTAGAGTACAGCCCATCTGGAGGGTAGACCAAAGCCCAAACTAAAGAACTACGGAGCCGCTGTTTTCAGAGCCGATTTAGACTGAGTCTTATGTGTACTTTTCAAACAAGGTTAACGTCACCGCTGTAATCCAATCTATGAAGGAATCTGTTAGAATACATCAACAAAGACATTATCATGGACCATCAACAGTAATGCCATCAGAAGCACCTCCTACTAGACTAGAAGAGGCCAGCTAGCCTACAGTAGCTCGAGCTGGCTGGGTGTAATATCCAACTGTAATCCAATCTCTGAAGGGATCTGTTATAATACATAATCCAGTAGTCATTAGTCAACCAACTGTCATTATCATGGACCATCAACCGCTACACCAACAAAAGCCTCCTAAGAACAGAAGAAGCTGGCTATACCAGCTCTATCTGGTTGTTTGTGTAATATTACAGTTTCCATGTAATATAATACAATATTAGATTACGCTTTTGTCTATATTGGTTTGCAACAGAAGCAACAGATGTTCAATAAAAAAAGAATGATATGACATTGCAAAACAATCGTTTTACCAAAGAAATCCGAATTAGAGTCAGTGCAGCGCGTATGAAAGGCATAACATGCACCGATTGATCACCACAAATTATAGAGCACACAGACACAATGATTTTCTCCTTTCAGGAATGGATGAGGAAAAAAACATGATTTCATTTATTTTTGATACATGATTTCATGCTATGAATTAATCCTACAGTACTTCTGCGTCAGAGTCCATACATGGCTAATCTACTTTCAACCACACAGATGTCTGAAGCACATAGGTGCTTTAAAAAACCTACATGATGGATGACGGCACATTTATATAACCCTGTGTGACGGTTTAAGACTAAATAAACATATTTTCTGGGTGTTGCCTGCCAAACCTCCAAATCGGTTTACATAAGACACACACCCACACCAGTGGGTGACACACACACACAGGAAATTACAATTTCTGAATGAATGTTGTTGTTTTTTTGCATTGAAGGTGACGATCCCTGATTGGATTGAGATTGGATATATTTCCTGTTGGAATATGAAGTGAGCTCGGATGTGAGATGAAATATCCCTGTGACATCAAAACTCTATTTGATTGGTCCAGAATATTGCTTTTAAAATCTGCAATTTGTATTGTCAACTACTGTATTATTGTGGAGTGACACTTGAATTCTAAACCTAACTCTAAATAGTGTGCAGACAGAGAAGAGAATTCTCTATTACTACATGTGACATTTCATAAAGAGATCAAGTCGATATGGATCCAAAACATACTAATGCAATTCAAAACTGTACAATTGTGTATAGACACTAAGGATGTAAAAAAATTCTGCACCACAGGAAATGCAGATGAGCTTTTTTATATATAGAAATTCACTGAAAAGCCACACTAACACATATTAACAGTATTTCACTTTTCATGTAGCCTGCTTTTGGCCAGCTAATAGACTAACCACCGATCAAGCAAGATTATGGCCTAAACATTCAAATCCTATTGCTGCAGGATTATTTTGCTGTGACAATATAGGTCAAGTTAAGAGCCTACATCTGTAGCCTAAATGTCATGGTAAGCATTCATTTACTTTGAGCTGGCATGTAAATGTCACTTTCCAGGGTGATGTGACGTCAGTTTGGTGCATTGCCTGTTGATGTGGGAACCACAGAGCTGTGCAGTGTCAATATTTGACCCTTCCCTCTGGGCGTAAGTGGCAGAGATGTCTGGGGCTGCGATTGCAATACCTTGTCTCTGACATGTTGACAAATACTACACCTAGCAGGACACATCAGGGGCCAGGTAGCCTAGTGGGTAGGAGCATTAGGCCACTAACTGAAAGGGCGCTGGTTCGAATCTTTGAGCATACTAGGTGACAAATGTGTTGAAGTGCCATTGAGCAAGGCACTTAAACCTAGTTGCTCCTGTAAGTCACTCTGGATCTGCTGGTTACACAGTCTGTCACAGCAGACTTGGCGTGTCTGTGTCCCAAATGGCAACCCCCTGAAGTGCCATTTGGGATGCACCCTGTGAGTGACACCTAGCAGGTGAAAGGGACAGAATGAGTGCCTAGTCTGGCATGGATGAGGCTTGAGAGAGAGTTTCTGAGATAACTACATCGGCAACCTTTTCCATTTGGAGTGCCAATTTATCTTACCATTTCTACTGATCTGCGTGCCAGTTATGATTAACATATGCAAATGTTTGTGGAACCTTTTAATTTATTTTAAAACAAAGTCTTCGTATCTCAAAATCATTGTTGTGTGGTTAATAACAATTCAATCTAAATCTAAAGGAAAATTATACAAATCTAAAAGTAACTTATTTCCATTGCCAACTATGTAAAAATAGCCTACATAAAGCCAACAAATAAAAACATTGCAGCCTGAAGGTAGAAAATATCCTGATTAAAAATAAATCACATTGGGTACACATGGCCTGTCTACAAGGAACTTGAAACATTGTATCAACTATCAACTTGGTCCAGCCTGGAAGCTTGCTCTAACAAACTTGCAACATTGTATTTAAATATCCTCTACCCTCAGAGTTTCCCTAGCCCTGAGCTCCAGATAGACACAGCTGTAGGCTGAGTAATCAGGTAGGCCTATTTCATGATGTTTCCACCAAATCAGCGCATTACATTTTTTTCCCGAACACACAGAGTGCTTATCAAAACGGAGAGAACTGGAAAGATCTTTCAAATAGGTTACATTGAGGAACTATTGTCATTCTCAATGGATGTAAAAACCGTCTTTGTTTACTTGCTATTTGAGGTGAAGAAAAACTTTGAGAAGCTCAATAGTGGTGGTCTGTTAAGACAATCAGAAATAGAATCAGATCCCCAAATGGGCACATTAAAAAGCCTAAATTTGCGCACAGGCTAATGCGTGATCAGGTGCCCGTCCTTACTCAACATTGGCAGGGGCGCTCCGAAAAACAACATAATGAAAGAATTGACAACTTGTAAATGGAATGAAATAAACAAAAACTTGTTTCTCACAAGTGTAGCCTAGGTTGTTCCCTCTTCAAACATGTCCACTCCGACAATTAGAACAGTAAAAGACTGTAATAATTATATATTATGCATTAACAGAAATTATGGTAACCAAACAAACATTGTAGATGGTAAATGTACTACTGGTGATACTGGTGTGCCACCCCCGCTGCCTCCGCAATGGATTAGTCCACTGAGACAGATCAATCAAGATCTGCCAAAACAATTATATATTTTTACAACTGCTCGACTAAATGGGGTCAGCCCTAATCTCAATGTCCCTGCCCTTGGCTCGCTCTTAGTCTCTCCTTCTCTTTGTTGTTCTCTACCGCTTTTCTGTTTCTCTTTCTCTGACACCCTGTTACTTTCATTCAGACAGGCAGGAAGGAAGGCAGGCAGACAAGAGTCAGACAGGGCTAGGAGTAAGGTGCTCAGGGGAGCTTCACTAATGTGGTGGAAAACATAGTGAGAAAATTGCAGCGATTAAGTAGCTCTGAGTTAAAAACAGGAACAGTAGGAGGGCTAAAGAAAACAGATGTATTATTTTTCTCTGAATTTCCCAGAGGAAAGAAAGTTGCACCTGTTCTGTAAGACACCATGTCCCCTATAAAATCACACACTTACTAAATGGCTTTTCATTTCCACCTTCCCTCCCTCTTTTCTCTCTCTCATCTCTCCCCTTGACAACCGCAGACATTGGTGTGCTGTTGATTTGCTGCAGCAATTCCTCTAGGTGTATCAGTGTGGATTTCTGATAACCTTGATTCGTGGTGCATTTTCCCCATGCATTCTCTTCTAAATGTGCAGGTGAGAATGACCAGTTGGCGATATCATGCAATCAGACAAATCTGAGTAAAAGCTGAAACATAACACATTGATGAAGATTTTCTCCCACAAGAGAGAAGAAGAAGAAAAACCATGTCCAATGCTGCTTCAATATCTGGAAATGATTTATGGTTCACAGTAGTGTACTTTGACACTGTACCCCCCCCCCCCCCCCTATTTGCTGTGTACATCCAGACTTATAAAACACATCCACACTCATAAACAAACAAAGACTTTAAAAACAAAATGTGGCCATTAGAACAGTTGAAGTTTTAGACTAAGTTTAAACATCGTACAATTAAATTAACTGCTGTAGTTGCATGTGATAAAATGCTACATCTTAGCTGTGCCCATTAGATAACCTGGGATATTTAGCCCTATGCTAACCTCAACCAAGTAGCAGGGATAATTCCTCATCAGCCTATCTACAATTTTACAAATTTTCTCCACAAACCAATGGCATTTCTTAAAATAAGTCAACTCGGCCACCAGAGGGATACATTTAAACCTCCAAATCCAAGGTTTAACTTTGTTCCCCTTCACTTGGTCTGTCTTAAGTTTATATATTGTTTTTAAACATTTATTTCATTGATTACTGTCTCAAGTGTAGAGTGCCAATATTGCATGATCACATCCTTTACTAGACTACTTGACTGCCTGGCTGCACAGGTGGATGTGTTAAGAGTGTGTTTCTTTTGACAATGAAGCACCGGACTACAGCCATAGAGTTTTGAACCTAGAAGGAGACCAAGAGACGGAACCAGGCAAAAAGGAGTCCACTGAGATTGGCAAGAGGAATGTCGAGTTGGTCATAAATGAATGGCAAGCTATTGAGTGAGAGAATCTAGCTAGCTAGGCTTGATAAATGCTGAGCTAGTTGGTTAGCTAGCCCATTCGCAGGCTAATTACAGTGACTTCAGAAAGTACTCACACCTATTGATTTTTGTACACATTTTGTTGGGTTACCACTTGCATTTAAAAACGATTAAATTGAGATTTTGTGTCACTGGCCTACACGCAATACCCCATAGTGTTTAAGTGGAATTATGTTTATAGAACGAAAAGCTGAAATGTCTTGAGTCAATAAGTACTCAAACCCTTTGTTATGCAAGCCTAAATACAGTCCATTTGGAAAGTATTAAGACCCCTTGAGTTTTTCCACATTGTTACATTACAGCCTTATTCTAAAATGAATAAACACTTTCCTCATCAATCTACACATCTACACACCCCATAATGAAAAAGCAAATACAGGTTTTTAGAAATGTTTGTTTAAAAATAAAGAAAAACTGATTTCACATTAGTATTCAGACTCTTTACTCAGTACTTTGTTGAAGCAACTTTGGCAGCAATTACAGCCTCAAGTCTTCATGGGTATGAGTTTCTCACATTCTTCTCTGCAGATCCTCTCAAGCTCTGTCAGGTTGGATTGGGAGCGTCGATGCACAGCTATTTTCAGGTCTCTCCAGAGATGTTCGATGGGGTTCAAGTCCGGGCTCTGGCTGGGCCACTCAAGGACATTCAGAAACTTGTCGGGAAGTCACTCCTGCATTATCTTGGCTGTTTGCTTGGGGTTGTTGTCCTGTTGGAAGGTAAACCTTCACCCCAGTCTGAGGTCCTGAGCGCTCTGGAGTAGGTTTTCATCAAGGATCTCTCTGTACTTTGCTCCGTTCAGCTTTCCCTCCATCCTGACTAGTCTCCCAGTCTCTGCCGCTGAAAAACATCCCAAAAGCATGATGCTGCCGCCCCCATGCTTCACCGTAGGGATGGTGGCAGGTTTCCTCCAGAAGTGACACTTAGTATTCAGGCCAAAGAGTTAAATCTTCATTTCATCAGACCAGAGAATATTGTTTAGGTGATATGTATTTGAGTCCTTTAGGTGGCTTTTGGCAAACTCCAAGCAGGCTGTCATGTGCCTTTTACTGAGGAGTGGCTTCCATCTGGCCACTTTACCATAAAGGCCTGATTGGTGGAGTGCTGCTGAGATGGTTGTCTTTCTGGAAGTTTCTCCCATCTCCCCAGAGGAACTCTGGAGAACTGTCAGAGTGACCATCAGGTTCTTGCTCACCTCCCTGACCAAGGCCCTTCTCCCCCGATTGCTCAGTTTGGCCGGGTGGCCAGCTCTAGGAAGAGTCTTAGTGGTTCCAAACTTCTTCCATTTAAGAATGATTGAGGGCACTGTGTTCTTGGGGACCTTCAATGCTGCAGATATTTTTTGGTACCCTTCCCCAGACACAATCCTGTCTCGGAGCTCTACGGACAATTCCTTTAACCTCATGGCTTGGTTTTTGCTCTGACAATACACTGTCCACTGTGGGACCATATATAGATAGGTGCGTGCCTTTCCAAAATCATGTCCCATCATGTTCAATTTACCACAGGTGGACTCCAATCAAGTTTTAGAAACATCTCAAGGATGATCAATGGAAACAGGATGCACCGGAGCTCAATTTAGATTCTTATAGCAAAGGGTCTGAACACATATGTAAATAAGGTTTATTTTTATTTTTCAGAAATGTGCAAACATGTCTAAACCTGTTTTCGCTTTGACATTATTTGGTATTGTGTGCAGATTATTGTCATGTGGTTAAATCATAAAAATCGGAATCAAAATTATACAAATCTAAAAGTTAAAATTAAACTAATGGAAGAGCACCAGCCTTTGCCATATGGACACATTGGCACGTTCTGAGTCTCCCGTCTGTCCTGAGCTGCCAGAGTCTCCCGTCTGTCCTGAGCTGCCAGAGCCGCCCGTCAGCCAGGAGCTGCCAGAGCCACCCGTAAGTCAGGAGCTGCCAGAGCCGCACGTCAGTTTCGAGCTGCCAGAGCCGCCCATCAGTCAGGAGCTGACAGAATCGCCCGTCACTCCAGCGCTACCAGAGTCTCCCTCCTGTCCAGAGCTGCCAGAGTCTCCCATCTGTCCTGAGCTGCCAGAGTCTCCCGTTTGTCCTGAGCTGCCAGAGTCTCCCGTCTGTCCTGAGCTGCCAGAGTCTCCCGTCTGTCCTGAGCTGCCAGAGTCACCCGTCTGTCCTGAGCTGCCAGAGTCTCCCGTCTGTCCTGAGCTGCCAGAGTCTCCCATCTGTCCTGAGCTGCCAGAGCCGGCCGTCAGCCAGGAGCTGCCAGAGCAGCCCGTCAGTCAAGAGCTGCCAGAGCCGTCCGTCAGCCAAGAGCTGCCAGAATCGCCCGTCACTCCAGCGCTACCAGAGTCTCCCTCCTGTCCAGAGCTGCCAGAGTCTCCCGTCTGTCTTGAGCTGCCAGAGTCTCACATCTGTCCTGAGCTGCCAGAGTCTCCCGTCTGTCCTGAGCTGCCAGAGTCTCCCGTTTGTCCTGAGCTGCCAGAGCCGGCCGTCAGCCAGGAGCTGCCAGAGCCGCCCGTCAGCCAGGAGCTGCCAGAGCCGCCCGTCAGTCAGGAGCTGCCAGAGCCGTCCATCAGCCAAGAGCTGCCAGAATCGCCCGTCACTCCAGCTCTACCAGAGTCTCCCTCCTGTCCAGAGCTGCCAGAGTCTCCCGTCTGTCGTGAGCTGCCAGAGTCTCCCGTCTGTCCTGAGCTGCCAGAGTCTGCCGTCTGTCCTGAGCTGCCAGAGTCTCCCGTCTGTCCTGAGCTGCCAGAGCCGCCCGTCAGTCAGGAGCTGCCAGAGCCGCCCGTCAGGAGCTGCCAGAGCCGCCCGTCAGTCAGGAGCTGCCAGGAGCTGCAGAGCCGCCCGTCAGTCAGGAGCTGCCAGAGCAGCCCGTCAGTCAGGAGCTGCCAGAATCAACCGTCATTCCGGCGCTGTCGGAGTCGCCCTTCAGGTCAGAGCTGCCAGAGTCTCCCGCCTGTCCGGTGCTGACGGAATCTCCCGTCTATTCGGGACCCGTTGCGAGGGTCCCCAGTCCGAGGTCGGCAGCGAGGGTCGCCGCTCTAAAGAGACCACGGAGGCGGGTAAAGAGGCGGGCAAAGACTATGGTGGAGTGGGGTCCACGTCCCGCGCCAGAGACACCACCGTGGACAGACGCCCACCCAGACCCTCCCCTATAGGTTCAGGTTTTGCGGCCGGAGTCCGGATGCAAACTGGAAAGCACATATCCTGAGGCTGCATTTATTGTAGTTGGAGACAAAACAAATCTGAGAACTAGGCTGCCATAGTTCTATCAACATATCGACTGTACCACTCACGCTGGTAAGACTCTCGACAATTGCTATTCAAACTTCCGGAATGCTTACCAGGCACTCCCCTTCCTCCTTTCGGAAAATCTGACCACGACTCCATCTTGCTCCTCCCGTCCTATAGGCAGAACCTCAAAACAGGAAGTACCCGTGCTTCGTACCATTCAACACTGGTCTGACCAATTGGAATCCACGCTTCAGGATCGCTTTGATCACGTGGACTGGGATATGTTCCAGGTAGCTTGCAAAAATAATCTAGACGCATTCACGGATACGGTGACTGAGTTTATAAGGAAGTGTATAGGAGATGTAATACCTACTGTGACTATTAAAACCTACCCTAACCAGAAACCATGGATAGATGGTAGCATTCGGGTGAAACTAAGAGCGGGAACCACCGCATTTAACCATGACAAGGTGACTGATAATATGGCAGAAAATAAACAGTGTAGTTATTCACTCCGCAAGGAAATCAAACAAGCTAAACATCAGTATAGAGATAAAGTATAGAGATGTATGTGGCAGGGACTACAGACAATCACGGACTATTAAAGGAAAACCAGTCACGTTGCCGAGACCGACGTCTTGCTTCCTGACAGGCTAAACACATTTTTCGCACGATTTGAGGATAACACAGTTCCACCAACGCGGCCCGTTACCAAGGACTGTGGGCTATCCTTCTCCGTGGCTGACGTGAGTAAAACATTTTAATGGGCTAACCCTCACAAGGCTGCCGGTCCAGACGGAATCCCTAGCAGCGTCCTCAGAGCATGCGCAGACCAGCTGGCTGGTGTGTTTACATGCATATTCAATCGCTCCCTATCTCAGTCTGCTGTCCGTACTTACTTCAAGATGGCTACCATTGTTCTTGAAGGTAAAGGTAACTGAACTTAATGACTATCGCCCCGCCCCGTACCACTCACCTCTGTCATCATGAAGTGCTTTGAGAGACTAGTCAAGTATCATATCACCTCTAACTTAGTGGGGCAAAAAAGTATTTAGTCAGCCACCAATTGTGCAAGTTCTCCCACTTAAAAATATGAGAGAGGCCTGTACATATTTATCATAGGTACACTTCAACTAAGACAAAATGCGAGAAAAAAAATCCTACAATGTGATTTTCTGGAGAAAAAAAATCTAATTTGTCTGTCATAGTTGAAGTGTACCTATGATGAAAACTACAGGCCTCTCTCATCTTTTTAAGTGGGAGAACTTGCACAATTGGTGGCTGACTAAATACTTTTTTGCCCCACTGTATAAGTCTATGCTAGGTAAAGCTCCGCCTTATCTCAGTTCACTGGTCAAGATAACAACACCCACCCATAGCACACGTTCCAGCAGGTATATCTCACTGATCATCCCCAAAGCCAACACCTCATTTGGCCGCCTTTCCTTCCAGTTCTCTGCTGCCAGTGACTGGAATGAATTGTAAAATTCGCTGAAGTTGGAGACTTTTATTTCTCTCACCAACTTTAAACATCAACTATCTGAGCAGCTAACCAATCGCTGCAGCTGTACATAGTCCATCTGTAAATAGCCCACCCAATCTACCTACAGTGCCTTGCGAAAGTATTCGGCCCCCTTGAACTTTGCGACCTTTTGCCACATTTCAGGCTTCAAACATAAAGATATAAAACTGTATTTTTTTGTGAAGAATCAACAACAAGTGGGACACAATCATGAAGTGGAACGACATTTATTGGATATTTCAAACTTTTTTAACAAAGCAAAAACTGAAAAATTGGGCGTGCAAAATTATTCAGCCCCCTTAAGTTAATACTTTGTAGCGCCACCTTTTGCTGCGATTACAGCTGTAAGTCGCTTGGGGTATGTCTCTATCAGTTTTGCACATCGAGAGACTGACATTTTTTCCCATTCCTCCTTGCAAAACAGCTCGAGCTCAGTGAGGTTGGATGGAGAGCATTTGTGAACAGCAGTTTTCAGTTCTTTCCACAGATTCTCGATTGGATTCAGGTCTGGACTTTGACTTGGCCATTCTAACACCTGGATATGTTTATTTTTGAACCATTCCATTGTAGATGTTGCTTTATGTTTTGGATCATTGTCTTGTTGGAAGACAAATCTCCGTCCCAGTCTCAGGTCTTTTGCAGACTCCATCAGGTTTTCTTCCAGAATGGTCCTGTATTTGGCTCCATCCATCTTCCCATCAATTTTAACCATCTTCCCTGTCCCTGCTGAAGAAAAGCAGGCCCAAACCATGATGCTGCCACCACCATGTTTGACAGTGGGGATGGTGTGTTCAGCTGTGTTGCTTTTACGCCAAACATAACGTTTTGCATTGTTGCCAAAAAAGTTCAATTTTGGTTTGATCTGACCAGAGCACCTTCTTCCACATGTTTGGTGTGTCTCCCAGGTGGCTTGTGGCAAACTTTAAACGACACTTTTTGTGGATATCTTTAAGAAATGGCTTTCTTCTTGCCACTCTTCCATAAAGGCCAGATTTGTGCAATATACGACTGATTGTTGCCCGATGGACAGAGTCTCCCACCTCAGCTGTAGATCTCTGCAGTTCATCCAGAGTGATCATGGGCCTCTTGGCTGCATCTCTGATCAGTCTTCTCCTTGTATGAGCTGAAGGTTTAGAGGGACGGCCAGGTCTTGGTAGATTTGCAGTGGTCTGATACTCCTTCCATTTCAATATTATCGCTTGCACAGTGCTCCTTGGGATGTTTAAAGCTTGGGAAATCTTTTTGTATCCAAATCCGGCTTTAAACTTCTTCACAACAGTATCTCGGACCTGCCTGGTGTGTTCCTTGTTCTTCATGATGCTCTCTGCGCTTTTAACGGACCTCTGAGACTATCACAGTGCAGGTGCATTTATACGGAGACTTGATTACACACAGGTGGATTGTATTTATCATCATTAGTCATTTAGGTCAACATTGGATCAGAGATCCTCACTGAACTTCTGGAGAGAGTTTGCTGCACTGAAAGTAAAGGGGCTGAATAATTTTGCACGCCCAATTTTTCAGTTTTTGATTTGTTAAAAAAGTTTGAAATATCCAATAAATGTCGTTCCACTTCATGATTGTGTCCCACTTGTTGTTGATTCTTCACAAAAAAATACAGTTTTATATCTTTATGTTTGAAGCCTGAAATGTGGCAAAAGGTCTCAAAGTTCAAGGGGGCCGAATACTTTCGCAAGGCACTGTTTTTATTTTATTTACTTTCCTGCTCTTTTGCACACCAGTATCTCTACTTGCACATCATGCAACTGCTCATTTATCACTCCAGTGTTAATCTGCTAAATTGTAATTATTCGCTCCTATGGCCTATTTATTGCCTACCTCCTCATGCCTTTTGCACACACTGTATATAGACTTTCTTTTTTCTACTATGTCATTGACTTGTTTATTGTGTTATTGGCTTGTTTATTGTTTACTCCATGTGTAACTCTGTGTTGTTGTCTGTGTCACACTGGTTTGCTTTATCTTGGCCAGGTCGCAGTTGCAAATTAGAACTTGTTCTCAACTAGCCTACCTGGTTAAATAAAGGTGAAATAAAAAATACATCAAATAAATCCACTCTGCACACTGACCTATCCCATCTGGACAAGAGGAATACTTATGTAAGAATGCTGTTCATTGACTATAGCTCAGCATTCAACACCATAGTACCCTCCAAATTCATCATTAAGCTCGAGGCCCTGGGTCTAAACCCCACCCTGTGCAACTGGGTCCTGGACTTCCTGACGAGCCGCCCACTGGTGGTGAAGGTAGGAAACATCACCTCCACTCCGCTGATCCTCAACATTGGGGCCCCACAAGGGTGCGTGCTCAGCCCCCTCCTGTACTCCCTGTTCACCCATGACTGTGTGGCCAAGCACGCCTCCAACTCAATGATCAAGTTTGCAGACGACACAAAAGTAGGAGTCTTGATTACCAATGATGACGAGAGCCTACAACGAGGGGGTGAGGGCTCTGGGAGTGTGGAGCTTGGAAAACAACCTCTCACTCAACAATACATAGGAGATGATTGTGGACTTCAGGAAACAGCAAAGGTTGCACCCCCCCATCTACTTCGACAGGACGGCAGTGGAGAAGGTGGAAAGCTTCAAGTTCCTTAGCGTACACATTACTGAAAAACTGAAATGGACCCCCCACACAGACAGTGTGGTGAAGAAAGCACAACAGAGCCTCTTCAACCTCAGGAGGCTAAAGAAATTTGGCTGTCACATAAAACCCTCAAACTTTAACAGATGCACAATTGAAAGCATCCTGTCAGGCTGTATCACCACCTGGTACGGCAACTGCACTGCCCGCAACCGCAAGACTCTCCAGAGGGTGATGCGGTCTGCCCAACGCATTACCGGGGGCAAACTACCCGCCCCCCAGGACACCTACAGCACCCGATGTCACAGGAAGGCCAAAAAGATCATCAACCACCTGAGCCACTGCCTGTTCACACCACTATCATCCAGAAGGCGAGGTCACTACAGGTGCATCAAAGCTGGGACCGAGAGATTGAAAAGCAGCTTCTATCTCAAGGCCATCAGACTGGTAAACAGCCATCACTAGCACATTAGAGGCTGCTGCCTATAGACATAGACTAGAAATCACTGGCCACTTTAAGGAATGGAACACTAGTCACTAATAATCTTTACATATCTAGCATTACTCATCGCATATGTACAGTGTATATACTGTATTCTATACTACTGTATCTTAGTCCATTCCACTCTGACATCGCTTGTCCATATGTATATAACTTAATTCATTCCTACTTAGATTTGTGTGTATATGTTGTGTAATGTGTTAGATATGACTTGTTAGATATTACGGCACCGTCAGAGCTAGAAGTACAAGCATTTCGCTACACCTACAATAACATCTGCTAATCACGTGTATGTGACCAATAAAATTTGATGTACTATTAACATGCTTCCTGTTGTTGCTGTCTGAAACTTTATATAGGAAGACGTGAAATGTACACAGTGATGTGTACATCGTACAAGTACCGTACGAGCAGTAACAACTGCTATAGCCAATTCTCTGGGCCAACACTGGGGGAAAAGCCCGCACTTTCCCACTTTAAAAGTTGTGTAAAGTTTATAGTAGTACACTTGATTGTTACTTATTTCATTTAAAAAAAAGGCAACTACAAGTTCATTTACAATAAAGTCTTACAATCCACTAAACTTTGATGTTTCCAAATCTTGATTATTTATTGAAGTCCAGTGAAGGAGAAAAGGGAGATATTCAAAATGCTCATTAGGAACTAACTAACTATGGGTGACAGGTCACATTTTGGCCTACTCTATACTTTATATAACTGAAAATGAGTGTTAGAACAAATCTTTAAGCCAAATTATTTATTTACAGTGTGTGTATGGCATACATTCTACTATTCCATACAGCTACAGCTCAATGGTAAGAGGGCCTGTATCCACAACAATAATATCCTTGACTACATAAGTCTTTTGAAGTGTTAAGCAGAGGAGATAATACCTACAGTATTAATTTGTCAACACAGAATGTAAAAGTCCTCATGTATACACAGTCATGTTTGCAAAAGCCTCAAGTTGTCCCAACATTGAATCATCATCATCATCATCACTCAAGTCTTCCTCATCCCCCAAAAGTTCAGTGATGATAGATAGTAGGGCTATTGCATGTCTCATGTCAGTAATGGGCAGAGCAGAAAAAATGTCCTCAATTGAGAAAAGGGAATTGTGCTCAGAATGTTGTCCATGGTTTTGTCAGGGTTATCCACATTGGATGATGTGCAATAAACAGACACTTCCATGAACACCTGTGTGCGCCATCTCAAGTGCAAGGTCATGTCATTCCTTTCTCAGGTATTGCCTATGCTCTTCACTGACCAGCCTGTAATGGTTGTAATTGTTGTCCTGCATGCCTCTCCAAAGGACTATAATTACCCTGCAGTTGCATGAGGTAGCGTGATTTTCACAGCAGTCATGTTTGGGTGATATTGGTTGCGTGACATCTTTAAAAAGATGTAACACTTTCACCCTCCTGCAGCTCGTACTGTTTGACACATTCATTCTCATCTTATCCGAAACTCCAACAAGCTGCCTTCCATTGTACACGATAAGTGAACGTGAGCTTGTGCTGTCCCTCCCCGCTCTTCCATATGCCAGCATGTGGGGCTCAATGTCTTGAAGTGGTCCATAGTTGACGAAATGATGGACACCCTAAAAGTCCACCCCCATTCCCTGTGCTGAAGAAGCCATCACAACTCGAAGATTAGATTTACTTATCTTCCAAGACCGGAGATGATGTGCAGTTGTATGTGCTCGAGTGTCTCTGAGTGGTACATGTCAAAAATACTGTTTTCCCGTGTGTCCTCTACTCCTGCTCGATGCACAGAATTCTCCCCAAAGAAATGCTGAGAAACCTTGTTGTACAGCAAAGAACAGTCTTTACTTCTCTTACAGTATATGACAGTCCTTGGGGTCTCAGGCCCCTTTCAGGCCAACTCTTTGACCAACCATGAAAATGTCTCTACAGGTTCAGATGACACCTTCTTCATTGCCAGTCTGATGTTGTCCCTGTCAGGACTTTTTACCACCTCGCCGAACACCCAGGTGCTTCATTATGCTCTTCCTTGTAGCCTTGAAAGCTGTAGCTGTGACTGCCAGGTCTGAAAATGGTAAGAGCGACCGCAGGTCGCCAACCATTCCACACCACTTCCGAAAAGCTGCCTTAGCATTTTATAGGAAATGTGATAAAAACAAGAAAATATACATTAGTTGTCATAATAAAGGACAAAATAATACTGGTTCAATGACAAATGTGTCATGTCGAAGGTAGCACATGGCCTTTGTGTTAATTTAAAGGAGTGTAATTTTAAGAGAAGGTCCAACAATTAAGTGATATATATTCAAACATACAGAAACACAACTGACCAAATAATTAGCATGTTTCAACCATCAGAAACTTGTTTTACTTGTCAAATAATACCAGGGCAACATACACACATGGCAACAATCTTCCACCTTCCCCCTCTCTCCCCACATAGCCACACCCCCACCCAATATCTCTCAGACAGTTTTAGTCAACTTAGCCCAATAAATATGCTTTTACACACAAATAACTCACCATTGAACCACAGTAGGGATCTCATTGACAGGAACAATGACTAATTGCAGTAGGCATCGCCGTTTCAGGAGTCTTGGCAATTGTCTCGTCCTCCAACTCATTTTGACCCACGTGAGCTTGTGCCGTCCCTCCCTGCTCTTCCATATGCCTGCGTGTGGGGCTCAATGTCTTGAAGTGGTCCATAGTTGACAACATGATGGACACCTTAAAAGTCCATGATGGAGATTCCCTGAGAGTTCAGAACATGAACCTGATCCTCGATCATTGACATCAGAGGGGAAACTACAATTACAATCGATTTCTCCACTTTCAATTTCAATAAATATGTCGGCCACCCTCAATACACTCAACTTTTACCATAGCCTGTAGGTAGACATGCCAAAATGTAAAAAAATATATATTTAGTAGAGAGTTCAAGCAGAGGAGTTGTAATGCCTTCATTGACTTGATTTTGTGTTTGGACCACACTTCAGGCAAAACCTGAATTCAGATTTTCCTCCAAGTCTTCTTCCATTTTCTACAATGTTGCAAACTAGCATACGGAACAACTCTCTACAAAATCTGTCCTACCTGGTCCAAAAACAGTGACGAACATAACACGTACCACCCCCATCCCATCAAAATCTTGCCACAGGGAGCCTGCGAATCATTCAAACCATTTTGACGAATACAATATTTTGGCTAATAAAAAATGAGCAAATGTTGATTTAATATTTGTAAATACTATGATTGCAGGACTATTGAGATTAATTGATTTCTCGAGCTTAGGTATTGAATATTAAACCTTTGCTCTCAGAGTCCACTTACAACACTGCTTATTGATCAATGTGTTTTTACTATACTTCACACATACACACAGAGAGAGAGCGAGAGAGAGAGCGACTGAGTTGTCTGATCGATGGACACACTCTAAAAAGGTTTGATTTTGGGATGAAATGAAAGGAAGACAAAGTGATGTGTTCTCAGAGAGGGATGGAAGAAAGAAGGGAGTGACAATGAAGAAAAGACACAGAGGTATTTGAAGGTGAGGGGTGGGTGATAGAATGGATGTACTGTGATGGAAAGAGGGTGACCGAGAGGGCTGGGGGAATCAGGGAGAGAGATAAGTGAGATAAAAGTGAAGAAGAGGAGGCACCAGAGATATAACTGTCAAATGGCATCAGGACAGACAGGCTTGTTTGCACAGGGAGGGTTCATTCACAAGCCTATGTCCCCTAATCATTCAGACCAGACCCACTCTCTCACTAACACTGTCAGCTCAACACAAGGGTAAGGGAGATGCAAAACATGTCTTGCAACCTCTAATGGACATAGGAAGCTTCAGATCCCTGTATGACATGTAGTTGCTCTGTAAATATAGACATTAATCATTCATTCATAAAATATCAGTTTAATGGAAGGAAATTCAACAAATTATGTGTTTAATTATTTACTAGTATATTACCACTTAACAATACATTTCATAAAGAAATGTACATTATATTTGGCTACATGGTATCTGTGCAACTTCATGTAAAGTGTGACCGTGTTTTTTTTTTTTTTCAGTTTAGGAGGTTGGCCCTGGATTTAAAACTAATCTAGCTTCAGAAAGAAACAGAGAGAGACTCTTCTAGAGTCTAGGCTGAATATGCAGGCTACTGCAGGCTATTTCATATCAGTGTCACTCTCATTCTTGTCCTTATCCAGACAGACCTAGGAGAATATCAAAGTGTGTCAGAGGGACCCCTAAAATGAAAATACCCAGTCACTGATCGAGAGAGCGCACCTGTACAACTATTGTGATTTAATTATCACGTCAGTGGTGTCAGTTATCTGTCGGTTTTCTGCTTTGAAGGCATTACTTCATTCAGTTATTAACCCATTGGAAGTCAAATAGGCCATTTACCCTGCCATGTATCCTGCCTAAATCAAGTTGGTTAACATTAACTAAGACAGAAAAAAATGTAACGTCTTGAAATGTAGCCTGCACAATGTAGCCTATAATTTAGTCTGGGTCACCCGTTACAAATGATGATTGTTTATTTCAAAATAAACAATGATGTCTTTTTTGTTGTTGTTTTTTATCAATCGAATCGTCACATACTTGAAAAATTATTACACGTAGCCAACCATACGTGTTACTCAATCAATCCAAGTGCCTATCAGTAGGCTATAGCCTAGCCATTATAAATAAAACATCAATTGGAATTTCGCTACAGGGAAATCCCACAACTCCCAGAAATATCAGAACCTAATGCATGTTGGTGTTGTTTAACATTATTATTAGTCTTATCCATCAATAGCATAACAACACAACAGAATTAGACAAACTACAGCCTGCGCTCAGGTGCACCTTACCTAAAAAGCGAATCCACTATTTTCTCATGGGTTGACAAAGGGGTCTTGCTGAATACTTGAATTTCTGTAAACCGCGAAAGTGTCAAAAACCAAGGCTGTTTTCTTTTGTTAGCCACGCGGTTAATTTCGCGGCGCGCTATTGTGTGTCCTCCTCCTTGAGCCAACCTCGTTCGGTTAGAATTGTCCAGCTAAAAACCGTTTTTAGGAAATCTCTTTCAGGGACAATCGTTACAGCACCTCCGTGATGGAGTGACTTGTCTGTCACCAGACAATCACGCGGGCGTAATTCTAAGGTTCTAACTATTTCAAGAATTGTACAATTTACGACGTTCTTATTAAAAAAATGGAGGAAGATAGTTTCCGATGAGCTTCTCAAAAAATATCTCTCAAGTCGGCATTCACTCCCTCACCGTACAGTAGAGTATTCTGGACCAATCGAGCGCGCAGAATAAACGAATGAATAGGCTACTCTACCGAGCGTGGTCATCATCTCATCTGGCTCTTCCTCATCTATGTCGCTCTCCAGTGTGACATGCTAACGACTTGGTCTGTATCAGTCTTTCCTTGAATTCGAGCAGGAATGTATTTGAAAAGCCCATAGTCTTTGTCACATGCAAATGGCATGGGATGTATAGATGGGCACTGGGGATGAGAGTCATGTCCCCACCACATTCTGAAAAAAAAAATATATATATAATTGTATTATGATACAACGGATTGATTTAGGACCAGGAAGACACCACAGAGGGAGCTGACATGTAGTGTGGAGGCAAAGCTTCTGGAATGCTGGCTGAACCAGCTAAGGAGATAGTTCAGTGTGTATGTGTTGCACTCTTTCACAGAGTTTTAATAGTAAGTAGAGCAGACACTAGCTACTCCTTAGTTGACTGATGTAGCTGGCAAAGTAACTTCTGTTTAACTTAACAGAAAAAATGAACTAGTGTTTATTCGCAGTGCTGAGCTAGTATTGTGACTGACATGTACAATAATGTTTCATCCCCTCTCGACTGGGGTGAATGAATAAGCTATGCTAGCTAGTAGTAGCTACCACAGCCAGGTCAGCTCTAGTTATCTGTCAGATAGCGATATGAGGCAGTTATTATTACTATCTAACAGCTGTTGTTTGTATGGAAATGTTTTGTAGCCTTTGTTTTGTCCCGTTTCAGAAGTAAATTAACTTGGCTAGCTTCTGCCAGTTGATGTACCGTTAGAGAGAGAGCTGGCCAAAAGTTGGCTAATGTTAGCTATTGTTTTTTCCTCAATCACACTAGACCTGAATCAAACGATGAAACGATGAAACCATCAGTTTACCTAGCTAATTTCCTACTTTTCATACAGACACACTAATTAACAACTCTAACGTTATAGGCTTCACAGTCACATACGCCGAATAGAACAGGTGAAGACACCGTGAAATGCTTACTTTCAAGCCCTTAACCAACAATGCAGTTCAAGTGGAACTGGAGTTAAGAAAATATTTAATAAATAAAATAAAGTAAAAATAAATAAAAAGGTGTTGTTGTGCCCTCTTCACGACTGTCTTGGTGTGTTTGGACTATGATAGTTTCTTGGTGATGTGGACACTTCACCAAGTGTGAACTTGAAACTCTCGACCCGTCGATGTTAATGGGGGCCTGTTCGCCCCTCCTTTTCCTGTAGTCCACGATCAGCTCCTTTGTCTTGCTCACATTTAGGGAGGGGTTGTTGTCCTGGCACCACACTGCCAGGTCTCTGACCTCCTCCTTATAGGCTGTCTCGTCGCTGTCAGTGATCAGGCCTACCACTGTTGTGTCGTCAGCAATTTAATGATGGTGTTGGAGTCGTGCTTGGCCACACAGTCGTGGGTGAACAGGGAGTACAGGAGGGGACTAAGCACGCACCCCTGAAGGGTCCCAGTGTTGAGGATCAGCGTGGCAGATGGGTTGTTGCCAACCCTTACCACTTGGGAGCAGCCTGTCAGGAAGTCCAGGTTCCAGTTGCAGAGGGAAGTGTTTAGTCACAGGGTCCTTAGTTTAGTGATGAGCTTTGTGGGTACTATGGTGTTGAACGCTGTGCTGTAGTCAATGAAAAGTATAGGTGTTCCTTTTGTCCAGGTAGAAAGGGCAGCATGGAGTGCGATTGAGATTGCGTCATCTGTGGATCTGTTGGGGCGGTCTGCGAATTGGAATAGGTCTAGGGTTTCCGGCATGATGGCGTTGATGTGAGTCATGACAAGCCTTTCAAAGCACTTCATGGCTACCGACTTGAGTACTATGGGGCAGTAGTCATTTAGGCAGGTTACCTTCAAAACAGTCCTGTAGCGTAGCATCTGCATCATCTGACCACATGCGCACCTGATCTCACAGATATGGCTACTGAACTGGAAACAGCTAGAATTATGGCAGTGACACTTGCTACGTTTTGCATAGGCCTATAGGATATAGACAAAAAAAATAAGAGGATGATTTGCAGGCAGGGACAAATAAATGGGTAATCAATAATTATTGTAAATGAATAGATGCAACACTCGCTCACCATAGGAGCCTAACCTATGTGCACATTGTGACTTTTCCTTTTCCATGATGATTACATCTTTTGATTGCACTTCGACTCATGTTGGTTGAGCGCCCTCCACTTCTTTCCATGATCAATATTTATTTACAGAGACTTAATTTCATATTCAAGTTAACTACCATGTGATTCTCTGCCCATGTAGGTAGCCTACTCTATTTCAGTGAGACCACACACACTAGGCGCACTTGAACTCTCATGCCCATCTAGGAGAGGTAGGCTACTGAAGTTGAAGCGGCGAATTCTAAATGTGTGAATAATGCGAAAAACATGTCATTTTAATACAATAGATAGGCTAACGCATACAAAGCAGAAAGAGGACCGTTTACAAATAATATGTGGGACAACAAAAATATTTTCATCCCAAAGTCGTCTGTCTGATTGCCCGCTACTGCCCGCAGCAGAAAAAAATCCTGCAGGAAATAAAATAAAATACAATTATATTTGTCACATACACATGGTTAGCAGATGTTAATGCGAGTGTAGCAAAATGCTTGTGCTTCTAGTTCCAACAGTGCAGTAATATCTAATAAGTAATCTAACAATTCCCCAACAACTACCTAATACACACAAATCTAAAGGGGTGAATGAGAGTATGTACATGTTAGTATATGGATGAGCGATGGCCGAGCAGCATAGGCGAGGTGCAATAGATGGTATCGAATTATGCATATACATGTGATATGAATAATGTAAGATATGTAAACATTATTAAAGTGGCATTATTTAGAGTGGCATTGTATAAAGTGACTAGTGATGAATTTATTAAAGTGGCCAGTGATTGGGTCTCAATGTAGGCAGCAGCCTCGCTGAGTTTGTGATTGCTGGTTAGCAGTCTGATGGCCTTGAGATAGAAGCTGTTTTTCAGTCTCTCGGTCCCAGCTTTGATGCACCTGTACTGACCTCACGTTTTGGATGGTAGCGGTGTGAACAGGCAGTGACTCGGGTGGTTGATGTCCTTGATGATCTTTTTGGCCTTCCTGTGACATCGGGTGGTGTAGGTGTCATGGAGGGCAGGTAGTTCGCCCCTGGTGATGCGTTGTGCAGACAGCACCACCCTCTGGAGAGCCTTGCGGTTGATGGCGGTGCAGTTGCCGTACCAGGCTGTGATACAGCTTGACAGGATGCTCTCGATTGTGCATATTTTTCACCACACTGTCTGTGTGGGTGGACCATTTCAGTTTGTCTGTGATGTGTACGCCGAGGAACTTTCACATTCTCCACTGCTGTCCCTTCGATGTAGATAGGGGGCTGCTCCCTCTGCTGTTTCTCCTTTGTATTGTTGACGTTGAGTGTGAGATTATGTTCCTGACACCACACTCCGAGAGTCCTCACCTCCTCCCTGTAGGCCGTCTCGTCGTTGTTGGTAATCAAGCCTACCACTGTAGTGTCGTCTGCAAACTTGATGATTGAGTTGGAGGCGTGCATGGCCACTATGGTGTTGAATGCTGAGCTGTAGTCAATGAGCAGCATTCTTACATAGGTATTCCTTTTGTCCAGATGGGATTGTGCACTGTGATGGCGATTGCGTTGTCTGTGGACCTGTTGGGGTGGTATGCAAACTGAAGTGAGTCTAGGGTGGCCAGTAAGTTGGTGACAAAAGTGAGTGCTGCGGGGTGGTAGTCATTTAGTTCAGGTACCGTTGCCTTCTTGGGAACAGGAACAATGGTAGCCATCTTGAAGCATGTGGGGACAACAGACCGGGATACGGAGCAATTGAATATGTCCATAAACACACCAGCCAGCTGGTCTGCGCATGCTCTGAGGATGTGGCTAGGGATGCCGTCTGGGCCAGCAGCCTTGCAAGGTTTAACACGTTTAAATGTTTTACTCACATCAGCCACGGAGAAGGAGAGAGAGGGGAGTGCAGTCCTTGTTAGAGGGCCGTGACGGTGGCACTGTATTATCCTCAAAGTGGTTAAAGGTGTTTAGTTTGTCTGGAACGTGACGTCGGTGTCCGTGACGTGGCTGGTTTTCTTTCTGTAGTCCGGGATTTCCTGTAGACCCTGCCACATACAGTATGTCTCGTGTCTGAGCCATTGAATTGCAACTCCAGCTTGTCCCTGTACTGGCATTTCGCTTGTTTGAATGCCTTGCGGAGGGAATAACTACACGGTTTATATTCATGTCATATTCCCAGACCTCTTTCCATGGTTAAATGCAGTGGATCGCGCTTTTAGTTTTGCAAGCAATTCATACGACGGTTTCTGATAAAGGTAGGTTTTTATCTCTTTTTTTACCCCCTTTTTCATGGTATCCAATTGTTAGTAGTTACTGTCTTGTCTCATCGCTACAACAGGCTCGGGAGAGACAAAGGTCGAGAGGCATGCGTACTCCGAAATACAGCCCAACCAAGCCGCACTGCTTCTTAACACAGTGCGCATCCAACCCGGAAGCCAGCAGCACCAATGTGTCGGAGAAAACACCTTACACCTAGCGACCTGGTTAGAGTGCACTGCGCCTGGCCCGCCACAGGAGTCACTAGTGAGCGATGAGACAAGGATATCCCTACCGGCCAAACCCTCCCTAACCCAGACGACGCTAGGCCGATTGTGCATCGCCCTATGGACCTCCCAGTCGGGGCCGGCTGCGACACAGCCTGGGCTCAAACCAGAGTCTCTGGTGGCACAGCTAGCACTGCGATGCAGTGCAGTGCACTGTGCCACCTGGAAGGCCCTAGGTTTTAATCAGCTCAATGGGTACAACATCTCCAATGCACTTCTTTATAAACACACTCACCGAGTCAGCATATAGGTCGGATTTGTTCTCTGAGGCTGACCGGAACATATTCCAGTCCGCGTGGTCAAAACAATCTTGAAACGTGCCTTCATATTGGTCGGACCAGTGTTGAATGGTTCTCGTCATTATTGCATCCCGTTTGAGTTTCTGTCTGTAAGAAGGTAGGAGCAAGATGGCGTCGTGGTTGAATTTGCCAAAGGGAGGGCGGAGGAGGGCTTTGTAAGCATCGCGGTAGTTAGAGTAGCAGTGGGCGAGGGTATTGCCCATGCGCGTAGCGCAATCAATATGCTGGTAGAATTTAGGTAGCCTTGTTCTCAAATTTGCTTTGTTGAAATCCCCAGCTACAATGAATGCAGCCTTAGGATATATGGTTTCCAGTTTGCATATAGTCCAGTGAAGTTATTTGATGGCCGTCTTGGTGTCTGCTTGAGGGGGAATGTACACAGCTGTGACTATAACTGACGAGAATTCTCTTGGTAGGATCAAATGGCTGGCGTTTGATTGTAAGGAATTCTAGGCCGGTGAGCAGAAGGAGTTCCTGTATGTTGTTATGATTACACCATGAGTCGCTAATCATGAAGCATACACCCCGCCCTTCCTCTTCCCAGTGAGGTGTTTATGCAGCCTTCTAGTACAGTCAGTGCACAACACTATGCTCATCATGTCTTAGCAGGATCAGATGGTGACACGAGTCCCAGCAGGGTCAGACAGCCAGGGAAGACCAGTCTACAGAGCTCAGGTGAATTTTGCAGTATATTAACAATATCAGTGAATGATACAAAGTTCCATCTTGAATTGATGGGTGGACCTACAGTAGATACAGGACATCAGTCTGGGATCTGGGAATAATTATAATTTAAATATTTTGAACCATTGATTCTATTCTTAGATAAAATAATGTATAAATGTACACCAAGGTAATTCTTTGTCATGCCTCATTTTAGGAGTCTAAGCAGGGTCAGGCAGTCAGGGAAGACCCGTTTGTGACGTAGGTGAGGTGAATTTTTGCAGATTCAAGACTTTATTCTTTCTGTGCAGCAAACACTGGACAAGCCAGATGCTATTTTAAGGCAGTCTGACAAACCTCCAAAGTTCATTTCCAAACTGTATCAAGGGTTGATAGAGGCTTTTCCCGATGACACAAAACATGTAAAGCAAAAATGTGAGGAAGACCTGGTAGAAGCTATTGATGATGATGAACGGATACAGATACTGTATGTTTGAATGCCCGGTCATGTTCATATCATCTCAGACATAAATTACTACAGTTTAGGGCCATCCATAGAATGTACTATATGGCAGTGAAACTGAATAACATGCACTCAGAAATGTTATTCCTCTGCTGGAGGTGTAAAACACAAAAGGGGACATATTTACATATGTTATTGTCTTTGGAAGGCTGGCTGAATTCTGCCAAAGAGTATGTTCTTTTATCTCAGCATGTCTACAGATTCTCCCTTCTCCCTGTTTTTGTTTGCTTGGAAATGATGATACTGGAGACTGTTATCTGAAGAAACTGTGTAACCTTATATGGAATACAGTACGACTAAAGGAGTCTGTATTGAAAACATGCCCATGCCCACAATACCTATTTAGGAAATCCCTAGCTGCCGGGCTGCTCAGTACTGGCCCTGGGGGTCTACCGTCCTGTGGGATGTCACTCTGGCCTTGGCTTAACAGACCCGAAACCAATAATTAATGTTTCACTAAGATCACAAATCTGAGTGGGGTGTGTTGGGTTTGGGGCTGCAGGGTGGTGGACCCCTAGGGACAGGACGGGGCGACCCATTTATATTGTGTGCAAGTAAAACGAGCTCTACAGTACTATTAGTACAATTAGATGAATTATATGTAGGATTTGCTGTTTCTGTGTGGTAATGTATATTTAAGGTGTATGTGTTTTTTTGTTGTGTTTTTTTTTAAACCTTTCCCTCAGGAATTAAAAAAACTAAAGGTGGAACTGGGAAGGAAATTGTGTTAGGAAATTGTTGAGTTATTGACTAGAACGGCTCAGGCTGGCTGTTTGGTCTGGCTGAAATTTGATATAGACAATCAAAAGTCTTAATAAAGCCAATCAAAGTCTTTGTATTTTTCAAGAGTTGTTTATTTGTTAGGCTATTGGTTGAAGGTGCAACACAATATTTATTATTTAATTATTGATCTAGTTCAGTCTTATTAATCACTTAAACATATTTAATAATGATCTCTTACCTAACTTGACGACTGTGGACATTTCTGCCTACTTTTTGTTCCCAATAGAGATGGCATATTGAATTGTGTAAAAATGCAGGAAATTAGGTTTAGATGCCCAAAATAATTCTGGGGAGGACCCCCAAACCCCCCACAAGGTTGCCGTTCCACTCCCACACACACTTCTAACACCAAAGTGGCTACACCCCTGTATGCTGCTGATGCTGACAACTGATGGGGTTTTCCAGTTGCTTCTCTCCTCTAGGCTCCTTAGTTCAAATCGTAACGCTACAGCCTAGACCTAGACAATTTTGTGCTTTCCCCTTTCCTGTTTCAACATGACAGAAATGGTTTGTCAAGATCGGTGTGGAAGAACTTGGCTGGCCTGCACAGAGCGCTGACCTCAACCCCATGAATTGGAACACCAACTACGAGCTAGGTCTAATCGCCCAACGTCACTAATGCTCTTGTGGCTGAATAGAATCAAGTCCCTTTAGCAATGTTCCAACACCTAGCAGAAAGCCTTCCCATGAGAGTGCAGGCTTTTATAGCAGCAAAAGGGGGACCAACTCCATATTAATGCCCATGGTTTTGGAATGAGATGTTCGACTAGCAGGTGTCCACATACTTTTGGTCATGTAGTGTAATGGTTTCGGATGTGTTGACTGGTAAACATCATGTCAGGGATACTCTCTTGATTATTCACTCATTAGCTTGGTGCTTGAGCCTTCATCCAAACCATGTTGAAGAGCATTTGCCCATTATATAGCATTGCATGTCACAGTGTAGCCTTATGACCTAGCCAGGTTCTACAGTATGTGCTGAAGGCAAGTCTTCTATTTTTGTCACTTCATACAAAGCAAGGGATTGTATAGGATCTAGGATCTATATAAGACACAAAATTGCATTTGTAATTCTGTGTCACCTCAAAAAACCACATGAAAGAATCGTGTGAAGAAAACTTGGTTTTCAGACACGTTTCACATGTACATTTTTCACTTTTTTTCCCTCTTGTGAATAATAAAAATAAAATAAAATTACACACAACAGGTTATTTTTCTCCACTTCCAGCTCAATCTGGTCTCCCATCCAGGGACAAGCCTGCTTAGCTTCAGAGGCAAATCAGCAGTGGGATGCAGCGTGCTATGTTGCTGGAATGAATGTGCCAAAATTTGCAATTGGAAAAAAGCAGCGACAGCAAAAGCCATGGCAACATAACCAAAGATGAGGGAAATTGCATTGTCGTAAAAAAAAAATCACCTAATTATTTATTTTTTTGCCTCACATTTCTGAGTAATTTCCTTACAATATTTTGTTTAGCTTTCAATACTTTTGGGTTTATGTTTTGTTTTCAATATCATTATTTTTGTTTACAATACTAATCATTTGGTTCTCGACTTTTTTCGACTCTGAAGTTTTTCTTGATTTTAATGGCACAAAAATAACTCACTCACTAGTGCAGGGGTATTCAGCTCTTACACTACAATGTCTGGAGTCTGTTGGTTTTCTGTTCTACCTGATAATACAGTGCCTTGCAAAAGTATTTGGCCCCCTTGAACTTTGCGACCTTTTGCCACATTTCAGGCTTCAAACATAAAGATATAAAACTGTATTTTTTTGTGAAGTGAAATCATTTGAGAAACCAAGGCTGTCGAGTCTGCCGATGAGGATGTGGTGATTGACAGAGTCGAAAGCCTTGGCCAGATCAATGAATACGGCTGCACAGTAATGTTTCTTATCGATGGCGGTTAAGATATCGTTTAGGACCTTGAGCGTGGCTGAGGTGCACCCATGACCAGCTCTGAAACCAGATTGCATAGCAGAAAAGGTATGGTGAGATTCGAAATGGTCGGTAATCTGTTTGTTGACTTGGCTTTCGAAGACCTTAGAAAGGCAGGGTAGGATAGATATAGGTCTGTAGCAGTTTGGGTCAAGAGTGTCCCCCCCTTTGAAGAGGGGGATGACCGCAGCTGCTTTCCAATCTTTGGGAATCTCAGACGACACGAAAGAGAGGTTGAACAGGCTAGCAATAGGGGTGGCAACAATTTCGGCAGATAATTTTAGAAAGAAAGGGTCCAGATTGTCTAGCCCGGCTGATTTGTAGGGGTCCAGATTTTGCAGCTCTTTCTTTTTTTTCATATTGATGTCGTTGTTTTATGGTTGGACATATTGTTTGGTCCGAGCAAGGTGCTGTCACATTTCACACGCACACACACACACACACTCTGCTCACATGACCGCTGACAGCCCTGTGAGAAGATAGAGACAGAGACAGCCGGACCACTGTGACGCAGCCGGACAGAGGGCCTCTGTGTGTGTGTGTGATTGTCCTCAGGCCCAGTTAAGACACTACACACATCTGCTTGGAACAGCGGATGACAGCCATGGAATGAGAGAAGCAGAGAGAAGGAAGGAGAGATGGAAGATGGACAGAAAGAGAGGAAGACTTGGTAGAGGGAGGAAGGGGGATGGGTATCAAGTTTGTAACATCTCCTAAGATGAACAGGAAAGAGATGTCAGTGTTCTGTGTGCGTGCGTGCGTGTGACTGAGTGTCACAAGGGCATGTTGCAGTGATTACCCCTCATGACTCTGTTCCCATGATCACTAACCCATTTAAGACTTGTGTACTGTGAGCTTTCACTGGATTGGAGCAGAAGAGAACAGGGAAGGTTGTACTAGCCCGTGCACACACACATACACGCACACAGTCTTGTACAGCTAACCTTACACACAATTCAGTCCCATTCAAAATCCTATTTTGCCTAAACCTAACCCGTAATCTTACCCTAACCCTAACCTTAACCCTAGCTCCTAACCTTAAAACGAACCCTAGCTCCTAACCCTTAACGTAATTCTAACCCTAACACTAATTCTAACCTTTTCGGACTTAACCCTAAACCCTCTAGAAATAACTTTTGACCTCGTGGGGACTAACAAAATGTCCCTAGTTAGTCAAATTTTTGTTTGTTCACTATTCTTCTATACATACACACACACACATACAGAGAATGGGAGAAATAGCACTAGTACACTAGCAGTGTGTGGTAGCCTGGTCTGAATGCAGATATTAATCTTAGTTCCATCACTAGAAATCCTCTGTAGTCTGTACTACAGGCTTTATTGATTAATATAAATAGATGAGTCAAGTGAAGTGAATTTGTATTATACTTCACTACACTTCCAAAGAAAATAAATGTATTTTTTACTCCATACATTTTCCCTGACACTCAAAAGTACTCGTTGCATTTCGAATGCTTAGCAGGACAGGAAAATTGTCAAATTCAAGCTCTTATCAAGATAACATCCCTGGTCATCCCTACTGCCTCTGATCTGGCGGACTCACAAAACATAAATGCTTCATTTGTAAATTATGTCTGAGTGTTGGAGTATGCCCCTGGCTATCCGTAAAAATAAGAAGAACAAGAAAATTGTGCCGTCTGGTTTGCTTAATATAAGGACTCCTACTTTTACTTTTGATACGTATGTATATTTAAGACCAAATACTTTGACATTTACTCAAATAGTATTTTAATGGGTGACTTTCACTTTTACTTGAGTCATTTTCAATTTAGGTACTCAAGTATGACAATTCTGTACTTTTTCCACCACTGGACAGGACGGACATGCATGTTAATTCATATACTAACACAACACAGCAACACAACTTACCCCTCATTAGGCCAGCCAATTAGCCCTTGATGCTATGTCCCGGCATTGTGCACATGGGAATTCCCTCTAGCATCCGCTAGCATTGTTGCAGAGTCATGCACTTAAAGCATTAAAGGCTTAACGTTTTCTGAATGTGATGGCAAGATGTTAACGGAAGGGCTGGGAGACCCTTTCAAATCCCCTCTGTCTGTTGAGATGGTAGAAAGGACTCACCTCAGGCAATTACAGCAGGGCTCTGTGCGTGTGTGTGTGTGTGTGTGTGTGTTCATGTATGTAAATGTACAGTCTGTGTGTCTATACATAGGGCAGAAATCATATTATCATTGCCAATCTCTCTGCTTTCCTTGTTAAACTGGCACACACTGGGAAGGAAGGTGAAAACTCTTTTTTTCAGCTTTATTTAATTAGGCAAATCATATAGGGATTTGCAGGCCCTGTTGGACATGAAAACTGCCAAAGGCAGCATCCGTGCAAGCGCTGTCATACGCCCGCCCTGCAAGAAGTGACAGTCTTCTTCATCGGACACCACCGTTGAAGGACAGTCTTTCAGCATGGAGGCTGTGGACGGTGCTAGGGACGTGCTGGAGTCTATCGAAAAAGCTGGCGAAACTGGAGATGCTAGAGACAATCCAACAGAGTATCGCAGACAGCCAGCTTGGAGTTCAGCAAAAAGGAAATAGACAAACAGAACTAGAACAAATCGTTGAAAGGTGCCAGTAAACGGTGTCAGTAAATGGAGTCAGTAAACGCAGACAGAAAAGCGTAATTACATTTTTTCCAGCAGCACAGTTACAGTAACCAACGATCTGGATAATATGAAAACAGCCTAACCAGCTCTGCTAGGGTGAGCATAATGATCAGAGTTTGGGTGGGGGCGAAAGCTTAAGAGCTTTCTGAATGGGTGTAGACAAAGAAGAGCTCTCCAGTAGGTACCAAAACATTAAAAGGCAATTTTCACAAAAAGTGACGTTATAAGTTTATCAACGTTCAAAGCAGAATTACTTTCCCATTGTTCCTCAAATGCAGTGTATGATATACCATTCTGTAGCTCTGTGTCTCTTTTATGCAATGTAAAAAAACAACCTTTAAAATCTTCCTGCATGAGACAGAATCAAGGCGGTTGGTCACATATAGTCAGGCAGTCAGTCTATTGAGGAAAGTGGAAGGAAACAACTAACAGCATATGATGAATGGGCTGTTTCCATTTGGCCTCTATCTACTGAGGCAATACTCTAAAAGCAATCCCAAATCAGTCTGGAATACTGTAAAAGGCCTCCTGGGCACATCCAGCACATCTTATCCATCTAGTGTGAAAGTAAATGGGTAAATAAAAACTAAAACTATTGACATGGCTAGTCATTTTGCAGATTATTTAGAAAATAAGGTAAAAAAATCTCATACAAAATATGAGTCATCCTGTCAATGAAAGGGACATTCTTTATTCTACTGAACAAATCGTGTCATCAAAATCCTGCAGTTTCACATTACCACAGGTATCAACTGATGAAGTGCTCAAATCACAAATGTGCTTACCTGAGGACACGTCACCTGGGCTCGATCTAATTGACAACAAACAACTTTGACTAGCTGCACCCTACCCCATTCATAGATGTTGACTTCTTCAGTGCCTAATGACAATAGTATCTTCTGACCGCGGGAGTTTTGTTTAGAGCCCCGGCGCTTGCTGTACTGTTTTGGAAAAATAAAGAACGCATCTTTCATATCAGCAAGATATGAAGATATATTAATTTAAAAAAACAAAAGGTAAATTACTCCACACCTTTATAGGTTGGGGTTAGTCTTCCCACACGGCAATATCTCCATGTTAGAGAGCTTGTTTACGGAAGACAGAAGCAACCACTTGTGCTAATTAGCAATGTGGCATGCTCTGAACACCTGTGTGTGTGTAAGCTAACTGGTGAGGAAGTGTAGTTTGTCAACTGGAAGCACACGCAGTCTGTGCAAACCTGCTTCAGTAAGTGTATATTTTTTTATTGAAATATTATTTCTTGCTGACATGAAAGAAAAGGGGCATATCACATATGTTATGAAAACCATTTAGAAAGTGATGATTATTGAAATGTCTAAGCATTAAAACACAGTGTTGGAATTGTAGTTTACACTTAGCCAAATGTGGGCAAATGTAATGGCTAAAAACCCTACATACAGAGAAGAAGGGGTTTCGAGAGCTAGCAGCACCCTATATTGTAGTTACAATTCTTTCTTTTTTTACCTGTCATTACTCCAAGGAAAGTTTCCTAATGAATGGAAGCATGTAAAATTGTGTCCAATTCCAAAAGACAGAACATTACCTTTTATGGTATCAAACAGTCGACCAATTAGCCTACTGTCATCATTGAGTACACTTTTGAATCAATTAACCATATATGGGAGTATATAGAGCAAAATACAATTCTCACAGCCTCCCAGAATGCATACAGTAAGGATCACTCAACTGCAACAGCTCTGGTTGATTTAACAGATCAATGGCTCAGGTCACATGACCAAGGTTAACTTGTGGGTGTGCTGCTTCTTGATTTTAGTGCTGCTTTTGCCGTTGATGAAATTGTGTCACTGTTGATTTGATCACACCTCATTTTTGATGGTTACAGTCCTATCTTGTCAGCATGAAGCAGTTTGCGTTCATAAAGGGTTCCTATTCTGAACTTCATTCTGTAGACTGTGGTGTACCACAAGGCATCTTCATAAGAATATATATGACATTTACATAAGTATTCAGACCCTTTACTTGTTGAAGTACATTTGGCAGTACAAATCTTCTTGGGTATGACACTACAAAGCCTGTATTTGGGGAGTTTCTCACATTATTCTCTGTAGATCTTCTCAAGTTCTGTCAGGTTGGATGGGGAGCATCACTGCACAGATATTTTCAGGTCTCTCCAGAGATGTTTGATCGGGTTCAAGCCCGGGCTCTAGCTGGGCCACTCAAGGACATTCAGAGACTTGTCACGAAGCCACTCATGCATTGTCTTGGCTGTGTGCTTAGGGTTGTTGTCCTGTTGGAAGTGATCCGTCACCCCAGTCTGAGGTCCTGAGCGGGCTGGAGCAGGTTTTCATCAAGGATCTCTCTCTCGATCTCTGTACTTTGCTCCGTTCATCTTTCCCTCGATCCTGACTAGTCTCCCAGTCTTTGCCACTGAAAAATGTCCCCCCAGCATTTATTTTACCTTTATTTAACCAGGCAAATTCTTATTTTCAATGACAGCCTAGGAACAGTGGGTTAACTCCCTGTTCAGGGGCAGAATGACAGATTTGTACCTTGTCAGCTCGGGGGTTTGAACTTGCAACCTTCTGGTTACTAGTCCAACGCTCTAACCACTAGGCTACCCTGCCGCCCGATGCTGCCACCACCATGCTTCACCGTAGGGATGGTGGCAAGTTTCCTCCAGACGTGACATTTAGCCCAAAGAGTTTAATATTGTTTTCATCAGGCCAGAGAATCTTGTTTCTCATGGTCTGGTGCCTTTTGGCAAACTACAAGCGGGCTGCCATGTGCCTTTTACAGAGGCTTCTGTCTAGTCACTCTACCATAAAGGCCTTATTGGTGGAGTGTTGCAGAGATGGTTGTCCTTCTGGAAGGTTCTCCCATCTCCACAGAGGAACTCTGGAGCTCTGTCAGAGTGACCATCGGGTTATTGGTCACCTCCCTGACTAAGGTCCTTCTCCTCCGATTGCTCAGTTTGGCCGGGTGGCCAGCTCTAGGAAGAGTCTTGGTGTTTCCATACTCCTTCCATTTAAGAATGATGGAGGCCACTGTGTTCTTGCGGACCTTCAATGCTGCAGAAATGTTTTGGTAACCTTCCCCAGATCTGTGCCTCAACATAATCCTGTTTCGGAGCTCTATGGACAATTCCTTAGACCTCATTGCTTGATTTTTGCTCTGACATGCACTGTCAACTGTGGGACCTTATACAGACAGGTGTGGGCCTATCCAAATCATTTAATTTGCCACCGGTGGAATCCAATGAAGTTGTAGAAACATCTCAAGGATGATTAATGGAAACAGGATGCATCTGAGCTCAATTTCGAGTCTCATAGCAAAGGGTCTGAATACTTATGTAAAAAAGTATTTCGTATTTCTGTAAGAATCTTTTTAATACATTTGCAAACATTTCTACAAACCTGTTTTCGCTTTGTCACTATGGCGTTTGGTGTGTAGATTGAGGACATTTTTTGATTTAATCCATTTTAGAATAAGGCTGTAACGTAACAACATGTGGAAAAGGGAAGGGGTCTGAACACTTTCTGAATGCACTGTCTGCCTGAGTAAATTCTAAAACAAATCTCACAAACTCTAATTCATAGTTGCCACTGCTCTGTTGTCTGGAGTAATGGAAGTGTTGGTGACCTAAAGAGACTACAGATACCAAAAAATAAGGCAGCCAGAATGGTTGTACAATATGGCTACGAGTGGTCCTCCATAGAATTACATAATGCACTCAAATGTAGAAGGAAATGTAGAAAATAATAATCCCTTTTCATAAAAATTACCACTCTGAAACACCAACCGCTCGCTATATATCGTATGAATCATTGGATATGATCAAAGACAAAGACTCTTGTAACATTTACAGATCACCAAAACCCAAAAGTTCAGGGCAAAAAACTTCAAAAAAAACCAAATAGTTATTTTGAGAAATGAATTCATAGAATGTATTGAACAACTAAGAATTTACTGTAATATGTTATTTTGTATTTCAATTCACATGGGGTATGTGGGTGGTGGGGTGTAAACTTGTTATATGTATATGTAGTAGGAATGTGGATCTTTGTTTGTGTTTTTGTGCTTTTACTTTGCTTTTGTTCTATTTTAACCCCCTCAATGTCAAACCAGTAGCCTAACTATATACAGGAAGGGTGGAAAAATAAATGGTAATTGTGTTTAAGATCAAAGCAGAGCTTTTGTTTGGTTTAAGACCGGATAATTAAACCAAAATATGGATGCCAGCGTGTGTTTATTCTCCAGTATTCACTTGCATTTGTAGAGCGCTTTTCCTTTACAGAAATAAAACACAGAGCTCGATTATTATCTAATGTGTGTTTATTGGGGCAAGGGATTGCGGAAGGGTAGGGCCCTGCACTGTGCACTGTGTAATGTTTCTAATGTTTACTCTTTCTTTTTGATTGTCTATTTCACTTTTGTTTATTATCTATTTCACTTGCTTTGGCAATGTAAACATATGTTTCCTATGCCAATAAACCCCTTTGAATTGAATTGAATTAAGAGGGGAGAAATGGAGATAGGGGAGAGAGAGCAAGAACCATGTACTGTAGGTAGAGGACCTGGTCAGAAGTGGGAGAGAGAGAGCGTGAAAGCGAAGGTGTTATGTCACACTGGCATCCCTTAGGTCATAATTAAATGCCATGCTGCAGTAGAGCTCTAATCAGCAGGCTGCAGCCATTGGGCTTGTCTCTGCCTGTGTCTGGCTCTCTGAGTATGGCAGTCTGGCAGTATGACTCTGAGATGCTCTGCTTTCCTTAAGCTAATACATCTCAATACATACTCATACTCTTGTCGGTAACACACACTTGTAGGCACAGGGATTAAAATACACACACGGTCAGCCTGCATGTGGTTCTTAGCACACAAACCACATAAATGCATAGTTTCACAGGCACAAACACACCGTCAGATCTGATATTACTCATCTTTGTGTTAGCGAGGCGTGCTGAGAGGCTACACGATCCAGCCGCTATCATTCCAGGGAGAACGTTCAAGATAGATGTCGAAATTGGACGTCTATCCATGTCCTGAGGGGAAATGTGTTCAAACACCATGGCAACATTGAGCGCTATTACCATCAAGTACCCGTGGGTATACTAGGGCATTGTGGACGGGGTCTTGGATGGGCATAATCCCATGACAAGGTTATGTGTTCGACCCCAGTCATGGACATTGGTTTCTTTTTTAAATTTGTATCATATCCCAAACCTTAAACCTTACCATAACCATTTGGAATGAGTACCTAAACTTAACCCTACACTTAGAAAGTTGACGTTTGGAGATTGTGGATGAACGTCTAATTCTGCATGTTGATCATTCGCCGTTACAACCAGCCCAAGCAGCATGACCTCCAGACATGTTCCATCTCACTGCGCAATCCACTGTCTCACCAACCCAGCCAGATCTCCACTATAAAAACATTGTTCTAGCATTTGGTTTTCAACAATGGAGATTTGTATAAACCTTGCTGTCAGTCTCTCCGTCATTTTCAACATTGTTTCAATATTTATTTATACAAAGGGTGGGTCTAATCCTGGATATGGATATATAAAGAAATATCATTAGAAAACAGGTAAAAATATCAGGACTCAGGCTAAAACCCAGATACAGGAGGGTACGAGTCTCAGAGTTTATTGTAGAACACGGGGCAGGCAAAAGGTAAGTTGAGGCAGGCAAAGAGTCGTCATCCAAATCAAAACTAGAGCACAGGAAACACAGGAACACACTGGTATGGCTTGACGACAAAAAAGGCGAACTGGCAACAGACAAACAGAAAACGCAGGTATAAATGCACAGGGGATAATGGGGAAGATGGGAGACACCTGGGGAGGGGAGACAAGCACAAGACAGGTGAAAAACAGGGTGTGACAAAAAGGAAACAAAATGCAGCTAGTTTGCAGTCTTTCCAGCTTCAGTTTGAAGTGATTGTGTTAGCTGTGTTGTTGGCTAGCTCCTCTGAACAACAGTGTCCTGACGAGGGAGCACATGTTCTATGTCAGGTGAAATCGTGCAATGTTATTGATGTATCCAAATAAATGTCAGTAGAAAACAGCTTAAACAAATGCAAAACGCGGCTACGCTGCCGTTATTCTGGCTGCACTGTTTTGTGAAAATATGTACATCATCATTTGAATACGTTGGTAACCTGTTGTATAAAATGACAATGCCCTTGACGCTGGTGTTCAGAGGATCTATTGGCACTGTTTGCGAGCCCTCAACTTCATCTCAGGCCTAACAACACCCATGCCAGTATATCCTCCAAACACCGGCTTCTCGGGCGTTATCACTTAAATAATACAGGAAATTACACAATACACACACACACAAACACTTCAGCTCTCTATGGGAGATTTCCCCTCAGCTTTTCAGGAATCTGGATGTTTGGACTACCATTCTGGTCCCCATTGCATCAATATTACGATAGCATGCAGCGCAGTGTAGTGCACTAACACAACAGGTGTGCCTCATCTCCATTCTAGCAATCTTACTCTTGCTGAGCATTTGGAAGGATTCCTCTGCATATCCTTCTCATCTCCGTCTCCATGTCTAAATATAGGGATGGAAATCAAGCGTCATGCGTATCCCTGCTCGGCTGCCAAAGCACCATAGCAGATCCACCATCACAAACAGAGGAATGCATTTATTTGAACACAAACACATACAAAAACACATTTATATGATAAGGACTCAAGTCTCTCCACTGAATCCCTAGTCTTATTCACAAAAAAATACTAAAGCTCCTGCATTCTACAAAGGTACATACCTTGCAGGCACGATTAAATCCGCCAAATGAAATGCAAAATTTGTAGCTTACATGAAGATGTCTGAAACAATCACACCTGCTGCTACTGGCTTTTCCATCCAATTTCAATCTGTATGACTATCCCTCTGAGCAGTAGGGACTGACCCTAGGTCAGAGTTTAGTCTGTGAGACAACCAAAACCTTACATGCACTAACCCTACAGGCTCTATTCCACTATTCCATCAGATCCGCTTTAGCCGACATTCGCGGTTGGTTGGGCAGTGTTTGCGTTAGAGCTATCAAATTCACAAGCACCTCCTGGCATTATATCTAAAGCAGAAATTGGCTGCACTGAGTCGCATTAGGAGAAATCCCATACAGCCTTTTTTTACAAGTTCGAACACTGGAATGTGAGATGTAATTTATACCTCAATTAGGCTGGTAGAAATCCTCATTTTGTTTGAATGATTTTTCCATTTGAGTGTAATTACTTCTATATAGCCTACACTTTCTTGTTCTGGACTTCTAACTCAAGTGGGCAGGTGTTGATTTGTTACAATGATCGCAAGAGCAGCTGCTCACCGAGTTGATGGCTCCAATGCAATTCCACCTCCAACACCGCCAGAACAGACGCTATGCTGCTGTCTGCTATCTGTGAGGATAGACGCTGGGAGATGGGAAGCAAGTACAAGGAGTGAATATTTAATAAATAACGGACATGAAACAAAACAAGGACAGGGTCTGGACAGGGGGAATTAAACAAGTGACAGATATAGGGGAGGCAATCAAAGATGTGATGGAGTCCCGGTGAGTCCCATGAAGCGCTGACTCGCGTAACGATGGTGACAGGCGTGCGTAATGATGGGCCGCCTGATTCACTAACCCTACAGGCCAGAGAGCGCCAGAGAGGGGGACCGGGAGTACCTCCCCCCTCTAGGGGGCGCTACCCGGCATCCCGCCTTGGCGAACCTGACGGGCCGGCTGAGGCGTGGGAGCCAGACGAGCCGGCTGAGGCGTGGGAGCCCGACAAGCCTGCCGAAGCGAGGAAGCCCGACAAGCCTGCCGAGGCGCGGGAGCCCGACGCGCCGGCTGAGGCATGACGTGGGATTGGAGTCTGATGAGCCGGCTGAGGGGTGGGAGCCCGAAGAGCCGGCTGGGGCATGACGTGGGTTGGGAGCCTGCCGAGCCAACCAAGGCAAGAAAACCTCTCGAGCCAGCTGAGGCACTACCAGTTCCTTTGGCACCTCGGCTGCAGTGAAGGAGAGACCGGTTTTCGTTGCAGGCCGTGTCAGTGGCACTGTATTGTCCTCAAAGCGGGCAAAAAAGTTATTTAGTCTGCCTGGGAGCAAGACATCCTGGTCCGTGACTGGGCTGGGTTTCTTCCTGTAGTCCGTGATTGACTGTAGACCCTGCCACATGCCTCTTGTGTCTGAGCCGTTGAATTGAGATTCTACTTTGTCTCTGTACTGGCGCTTAGCTTGTTTGATAGCCTTGCGGAGGGAATAGCTGCACTGTTTGTATTCGGTCATGTTACCAGACACCTTGCCCTGATTAAAAGCAGTGGTTCGCGCTTTCAGTTTCACACGAATGCTGCCATCAATCCACGGTTTCTGGTTAGGGAATGTTTTAATCGTTGCTATGGGAACGACATCTTCAACGTACGTTCTAATGAACTCGCACACCGAATCAGCGTATTCGTCAATGTTGTTATCTGACGCAATACGAAACATCTCCCAGTCCACGTGATGGAAGCAGTCTTGGAGTGTGGAGTCAGCTTGGTCGGACCAGCGTTGGACAGACCTCAGCGTGGGAGCCTCTTGTTTTAGTTTCTGTCTGTAGGCAGGGATCAACAAAATGGAGTCGTGGTCAGCTTTTCCGAAAGGGGGGCGGGGCAGGGCCTTATATGCGTCGCGGAAGTTAGAGTAACAATGGTCCAAGGTCTTTCCTCCCCTGGTTGCGCAATCGATATGCTGATAAAATTTGGGGAGTCTTGTTTTCAGATTAGCCTTGTTAAAATCCCCAGCTACAATGAATGCAGCCTCCGGATAAATTGTTTCCAGTTTGCAGAGAGTTAAATAAAGTTCGTTCAGAGCCATCGATGTGTCTGCTTGGGGGGGGATATATACGGCTGTGATTATAATCGAAGAGAATTCTCTTGGTAGATAATGCGGTCTACATTTGATTGTGAGGAATTCTAAATCAGGTGAACAGAAGGATTTGAGTTCCTGTATGTTTCTTTCATCGCACCATGTCACGTTAGTCATAAGGCATACGCCCCCGCCCCTCTTTTTACCAGAAAGATGTTTTTTCCTGTCTGCGCGATGCGTGGAGAAACCTGTTGGCTGCACCGCTTCGGATTGCGCAGTAAGCCACGTTTCCGTGAAGCAAAGAACGTTACAGTCTCTGATGTCCCTCTGGAATGCTACCCTTGCTCGGATTTCATCAACCTTGTTGTCAAGAGACTGGACATTGGCAAGAAGAATGCTAGGGAGTGGTGTGCGCTGTGCCCGTCTCCGGAGCAGAAGATCAGTCGTTTTTTTTGGGTCGCTGCATAGGATCCACTCCGTTGTCCTGTTTGTAAGGCAGAACACAGGATCCGCGTCGCGAAAAACATATTCTTGGTCGTACTGATGGTGAGTTGATGCCCCCCGACCCTTGACCCACAGACGCTGGGAGACGATCACCAACCCCCCCCCCCCCCTTACCACAGACGCTGGGAGACGAGAAGCAAGTACAGAGAGTGAATATTTTATAAATAACAGACGTGAAACAAAACAAGGACAGCGTCTGGACAGGGGGAACAAAACAACATAAATTCAGACACGGGGAAGAAAATGAGGAAGTGACAGATATAGGGGAGGCAATCAAAGATGTGATAGAGTCCAGGTGTATCGCATGAAGCTCTGATACATGTAACGATGGTGAAAGGTGTGCGATATGATGGGCCGACTGGCGCCCTTGAGCGCCAGGGAGGGGTAGCGGGAGCAGGCCTGACACTATCTCAGGTTAATGCTTGATCTGATTGAATCTAGAACTAAGAGTCAACTGATCCCGGGTCTATCTATACAGGGCGGCTGAGAGGCTGCTTTGATGCCTGGGTCCCTGGGTCTGTCTGAGTGACAGAGAGAGTGCTGGAGACACGGGGTGCATATCAATCCACTACTTTAACATTCTGCCAGAGAAAGTCAAGAACTAGGAAGAGGATAGGACAGAAGTCTCACACTGGAATGTTGACACTTTACCTCACCCATCACATTTCTGAGCATTAACACACACGCATAAACATATCAACCAGATTGGAGTGTATGAGGGGTGTGTATGAGAGGTGTGTGTGTGTGTGTATGTGAGTGGAGAGGGCGGGGGCGAGGGGGTCTTCACTCATCAACAGGCAATCTTGACACATCTCCATGGTGATGGGGGCATTCCCTCTGTGTGATGAGGTAGTTAGTCATGGTCACTCTGACCCGCTAGAGCAGGAACACAGCCCTACTCATTTACTTACACACAGACAGCCTGTGTGTGTGTGTGTGTGTGTGTGTGTGTGTGTGTGTGTGTGTGTGTGTGTGTGTGTGTGCGCACTTGGTGGACCGTGACAACAGGACAGGGACTATGAGTCTAGGGTCACTGAGCCACAGGTAATCACAAAAGTCGTTCTAAAGCATTTCTGACCTCTTTTCATCACTTCCTGTTGTTCTACTTCATTCTATCACTTTCTACAGTGCCTTGCGAAAGTATTCGGCCCCCTTGAACTTTGTGACCTTTTGCCACATTTCAGGCTTCAAACATAAAGATATAAAACTGTATTTTTTTGTGAAGAATCAACAACAAGTGGGACACAAACATGAAGTGGAACGACATTTATTGGATATTTCAAACTTTTTTAACAAATCAAAAACTGAAAAATTGGGCGTGCAAAATTATTCAGCCCCTTTACTTTCAGTGCAGCAAACTCTCTCCAGAAGTTCAGTGAGGATCTCTGAATGATCCAATGTTGACCTAAATGACTAATGATGATAAATACAATCCACCTGTGTGTAATCAAGTCTCCGTATAAATGCACCTGCACTGTGATAGTCTCAGAGGTCCGTTAAAAGCGCAGAGAGCATCATGAAGAACAAGGAACACACCAGGCAGGTCCGAGATACTGTTGTGAAGAAGTTTAAAGCCGGATTTGGATACAAAAAGATTTCCCAAGCTTTAAACATCCCAAGGAGCACTGTGCAAGCGATAATATTGAAATGGAAGGAGTATCAGACCACTGCAAATCTACCAAGACCTGGCCGTCCCTCTAAACGTTCAGCTCATACAAGGAGAAGACTGATCAGAGATGCAGCCAAGAGGCCCATGATCACTCTGGATGAACTGCAGAGATCTACAGCTGTGGGAGACTCTGTCCATAGGACAACAATCAGTCGTGTATTGCACAAATCTGGCCTTTATGGAAGAGTGGCAAGAAGAAAGCCATTTCTTAAAGATATCCATAAAAAGTGTTGTTTAAAGTTTACCACAAGCCACCTGGGAGACACACCAAACATGTGGAAGAAGGTGCTCTGGTCAGATGAAACCAAAATTGAACTTTTTGGCAACAATGCAAAACGTTATGTTTGGCGTAAAAGCAACACAGCTGAACACACCATCCCCACTGTCAAACATGGTGGTGGCAGCATCATGGTTTGGGCCTGCTTTTCTTCAGCAGGGACAGGGAAGATGGTTAAAATTGATGGGAAGATGGATGGAGCCAAATACAGGACCATTCTGGAAGAAAACCTGATGGAGTCTGCAAAAGACCTGAGACTGGGACGGAGATTTGTCTTCCAACAAGACAATGATCCAAAACATAAAGCAAAATATACAAAGGAATGGTTCAAAAATAAACATATCCAGGTGTTAGAATGGCCAAGTCAAAGTCCAGACCTGAATCCAATCGAGAATCTGTGGAAAGAACTGAAAACTGCTGTTCACAAATGCTCTCCATCCAACCTCACTGAGCTCGAGCTGTTTTGCAAGGAGGAATGGGAAAAAATGTCAGTCTCTCGATGTGCAAAACTGATAGAGACATACCCCAAGCGACTTACAGCTGTAATCGCAGCAAAAGGTGGCGCTACAAAGTATTAACTTAAGGGGGCTGAATAATTTTGCACGCCCAATTTTTCAGTTTTTGATTTGTTAAAAAAGTTTGAAATATCCAATAAATGTCGTTCCACTTCATGATTGTGTCCCACTTGTTGTTGATTCTTCACAAAAAAATACAGTTTTATATCTTTGTTTGAAGCCTGAAATGTGGCAAAAGGTCGCAAAGTTCAAGGGGGCCGAATACTTTCGCAAGGCACTGTATCACTCCCTTACTCTCCCACTCTCTCTCTTTCTCATCACCCACACCCCCCTCCCAACATCCCACCCACCCGCCCACACACACACACACACACACAGCATCACCTCCTCTCTATTTTCCTCTCTATGTCCATTTCATCTTCTCCCATTCCCTCCTTTTCTCACTCACCTTCTCCTGTCACTTTATCAATCAATCAAATGCATTCATGAAGCCTTTTGTACATCAGCAGTTGTCACAATGTGCTTATACAGAAACCGAGCCTAAAACCCCTGAGAGGAAGCAATGCAGATGTAGAAGCACGGTGGCCAGGAAAAATCCTTAGAAAAGGCAGGAACCTAGGAAGAAACCTAAATAAGAACCATGCTCTTTCTCCATCCTTCTCTCTCTCCCCCCTCTTTCCCCTCTTACCTCTATGCCTGTCCTATCTCCATCGCTCTTCTCCCTCCTCTCCCCATCTCCATTTCCCTCTCAGCCCTACAGCCAGGTAATCGCCATCTCTGTGGGTGTCATTACTGAGCCGTTTAGCTGTCCCTGCCTGTTCATTCACTCTCACCCACTGCTGTTCAATATATATTAACTGCATCCAGCTCGACAGTCTTAATGAATGAACAGGTGATCCGCTTTAATGAAGCTAACCGTTAGCCAAACACGACCTGTCTTGCATTCGATCATCCCTCATGTATGTGAAGTACATACACACAGACATACACATAAGCATGTATGCGCAAACACCAACGCGTGCACACACACACACATGGAACCTCACATATGGAGGTTCAAGAGCAATCTACTGTACATTGTAAACCACAATGTCTGTCATTACTCAATACTTTTGAGGAAACCCGTTGCTCTTAATATATCTGAGTGCAGTTACTGAAAGTGATTTTGAGGTCTTTACTCAAACTGATAAGAGTCACTGTGACCCTGTACGGGGTCCAGACTTGATTGTCAGCTTGAATATGTTGACTAACGCCCCCACTAAGCCATGCCTCCAATGTAAATTGGTCTTATTGAGTGAAGTGTAGAGTAATACCACCCATGATTGTATTTGTTAGTGACAGGGACATGTTGAATTCATATAGGTTTTGTCCTTTGGCCTTCCCCAAGTGAGTTCCTAGGTGAATATTATCATTATAATTAAACTCTTTATGACAATACATTACATCATAAGGCCTTATTTCGAGGCCTAGCTTGATCCTAATACAGTGGCCTGAAACTCATGGTGTACAGGCCACATCAGGCCTGCAAGTAGGGCTGCAAAATTCCAGCAACTGTCCCCCCCAAAAAATATCCTAGTTGGAGGTTATTCAGGAATCTTCCAACTGAGATTTCTGGAAAACCTTGGAAATTTACCAGAATTTTGTAACCCTACCTTCAAGTCACATTATACTGGCTTGCAAAGTGATGTGTAATTCCTATTGGAATCCAGCCAGCGTTAGGATATCCAACAGTTGGAATTGTTATTCACCCGCAACCTGCCTTCATAATGACTGCCAGGGTTAGTTAGGAACAGGGTGAGGAGATTACATAAGCCATTTAAACTGGAACAATCATTTCAGTAACGGATGCAAAAAAAGAAATTAATAATTGGATTAGTTTAGAAAAATGTATGTTATTTATCTTTGTGTAGCATAAGATTAATCAACCAATCACGCAATTCACATAAACCCACAGATATTAAAAACAATTCCAAAAAATGGACCTGCGGTAGAGCATGCTGGCTAAAATGTTCATTTGTTATTATAAATGTAAAAGATTTAGTTGATGTGTCTTCTCGTTTAGTTGAGCCAGTACCACCTAAACATTTGAAGTAAAAATGACTTTTCAATGACTGAGTTCAACTTGCTAGAAGTATTTGAGTAAAAAAATGCCTTGGGGTTCACAATGCAAACTTAGTTCTAAAGCTAAATCAATGTGGCCCAAAAACTAGTTTATTCACTGTTTCTGCAAGTTCCCAGAATCAGATGCGTCACGAAATCTGTTTTAAAACTCTGGCCCAAACAGCAAAGATGTTTAATTCTTTGATAGGAGTTGGATGGAGAGGAGAGGACGATGAAGAAGATTAAGTCGCCATCTGTTCCAGAGAGGTGAAGTTAGCACAACACACACACGCTGCATACACACAAACATACACACACAAAGTATGGCAGGTTGATAAACTAAGACGTAGGGGGTCCAATCAAAAATACATATTTTGACCAATAGGTAAAAAATAATATGTTAATTGTGTAGATAACCCTCTACAAAAACCAATGGTCCAAACCTCATCCCAATGCGCAAAAACTGGTTGAATCAACGTCGTTTCCAAATCATTTCAACAAAATAATTCATTGTGATCACATTGAATAAACGTGGGAAAATGATTCGATTTGCAAAAAGTCATCAACGTAAATGTTGTCTTTTTTTGTATCCAACTTTGAACCTAAATCCAATGACAAGGTGAAATGTTTTGGTGATTTCACGTTGAATTCACGTTAGTTGACCACTCAACCAAATGCAAAGAAAAAATACACGTCGAACTGATGTCTGTGCCCAGTGTGATGTCTCTATCAGAATCCGTTCCAAAAACTTTTCCCACAGTCCCGTTAGGGGGAGTTCTCCCCTTCTCAGGTGTCTACCACAGCCTCCTGGTTTCCACCAATCAGAGTGCCTGCATGCACATTTGGACTCTGGCCCCTCCCACTCTAGGTCAGAGTGGCTATCATTGTTGGCAGATGAAGACACATGTTTGGCTGCCAACATAGTTCAGTGTTTAATCGGAAGATTGTGCGTGCATCCAAAAAGTGAGTTGTGGGTTTACTGTTGTGGGGTTTTTTTTGTTAGCAATGCTCAGTCACTTATATTTACTTTCTAACATTTATAACTGCGCGTACAGTACTGTTTGTAACATGCAGCTAATGTTTGCGTATATTTCAGATACAACATCTGCATGTTGTTTATATTGTCTGTGCCAGCATTGCCTAAATTGCATGAGTATTTATGCATAGTATGTTAGTTTAGAGATGGTTATTGTATAGCCTGTAATTCTTGCACATGCTACCACTGCACATTCATAGTTCACACTTGTGCTATGCCATGGCTAGTTTCTGGAACCTAATAGAAAGTTCACAGATGGTTCTTGGAGCTTGTGCATGCGCAGAGTAGTTTATGACCCTGTGGGCCAAGGAGTTCAATCTTGGTTTCATCAGACCAGAGAGTCTTTTTTCTTATGGTCTAAAAGTCTTTTAGGTGCATTTTGGCAAACGCCAAGCGAGCTGCTATGTGCCTTTTACAGAGGACTGGCTTCCATCTGGCCACTCTACCATACAGGCCTGATTGGTGGAGTGCTGCAGAGATGGTTGTCCTTCTGGAAGGTTCTCCCATCTCCACAAAGAAACTCTGGAGCACTTGCAGAGTGACAATCGGGTTCTTGGTCAACTCCCTGACCAAGGCCCTTCCCAATTGCTCAGTTTGGCTGGGTGCCCAGCACTATGAAGAGTCTTAGTGGTTCCAAACTTCTTCCATTTAAGAATGATGGAGGCCACTATGTTCTTGGGGACCTTCAATGCTGCAGAAATGTTTTGATACCCTTCCCCAGATCTGTGCCTCAACACAATCCTGTCTCTGAGCTCTATGGACAATTCCTTCGACCTCATGGCTTGGTTTTTACTCTGACATGCACTGTCCACTGTGGGACCTTATATAGACAGGTGTGTGCCTTTCCAAATCATGTCCAATCAATTGAATTTACCACAGGTGGACTCCAATCAAGTTGTAGAAACATCTCAAGGATGATCAATGGAAACAGGATGCACCTGAGCTCAATTTCAAGTCTCATAGCAACGGGTCTGAATACTTATTTAAATAATGCATCTGTTTTTTATTTGTAAAACATTTGCAAAAATATCTAAAAACCTGTTTTCACTTTGTCACTATGGGGTATTGTGTCTAGATTGATGAGGATTTTTATATAATTAATCAATTTTAGAATAAGGAATAAATGTGGAAAAGGTGAAGGGATCTGAATACTTTCTGAATGCACTCTATGCCATTTAGCAGACACTTTTATCCAAAGCAACTCAGTCATGTATGCATACATTTTTACGTATGGGTGGTCCCAATGGGAATCAAACTCACAGCCTGTAGTGTTGCAAGCGCCATGCTCTACCGACTGAGCTACACAGAGAAGGGAGATACCCTTTCTTTTTTGCAATACGACTGCACCCCATTCCATAGAAACCTTTTTAGTCGTGCTAGCATTTCTAAAACTACTTCCCCAGCTCAGCTCAGCCTGTCTTACTTACTTCACCCAGAGAGACTACCCCTGTCTTCCCTACTACCCCACTCTCCTCATTATCAGGAAGATCCTAAAGCACTTTACAACATTTAACCTGTGAAGCGGCTCCATTGGATTTTAGGGGAGTTGCGGGACACTGTACAGAGTTTCTGTAAGCTACATAGGCCAAACTGACTTCACCGTTTCTCTTCCCTCTCAGCGATGATCTGTTCTTGTTCTGTGTGAAAGAGATTTAATGTGAGTATCTCATCCATCCATGGTCGCTCTGTTACTAAGAGAGAAAGAGAGGAAGAGATAGGACTCTATCGCAAACTACTATCCATCACCTTGAAAAATATAGAAAAATTAAACAAGTTATTGATTAAAACGATTTATTGAGAGATGTTCTCATCTATGTTGATTGTTGATCACTGCATGAATGGATAATAACATGATAGTTGTGTGGTCGCTTGATAAACCATTTGCTTGCAGCTCCACTAGATATATTGTAGGGTTGTGTTCCCCTGCTCAGACGTTGCATGCCTCAACCAATGGTTGCGTGCCACGTCATTGACTGTGCCATCGGGCCATGCATGACCCCAATGCATTTACAAACTACACTATGTCCAGGGCAGTATATATTTTTACCTGACCAGGTCATGAGATCAGGAAAAACTCCAGGCCCCAGAAAAGACACATTTTGCCACACCAATTTTGAACATGTGATGCCACCTCTACGAAGACCTGTTAACATTCAGACAGAGCGTCAGGGATCTTATTCTCTTCCGCATGCATGGTAAGACGAGGGATAAGACGAGGGGTGGTGTTCTGTGTCTATTTGTCAATAACAGCTGGTGCGCGAAATCTAATATTAAAGAAGTCTCAAGGTTTTGCTCGCCTGAGGTAGAGTACCTCATGATAAGCTGTAGACCACCCTATTTACCAAGAGAGTTTTCATCCTTATTTTTTGTAGCTGACTATTTACCACCACAAACTGATTCTGACACTAAGACCATACTGAATGAGCTGAATTCCGCCATAAGCGAACAAGAAAATGCTCATCCAGAGGAGGCGTTCCTAGTGGCCGGTGAATTTAATGCAGGAAAACTTAAATCCGTTTTACATAATATTTACCAGAATGTAACGTGCAACCAGAGGAAACAAAATCTAGACCACCTTTACTTCACACAGAGATGCGTACAAAGCTCTCCCTCACCCTCCATTTGGCAAATCTGACCATAATACTATCTTCCTGACTACTGCTTACAAGCAAAAACTAAAGCAGGAAGCACCAATGACTCGCTCAATACAGAAGTGGTCAGATGACGCAGATGCTAAGCTACAGGACTGTTTTGCTAGCACAGACTAGAATATGTTCAGGGATTCATCCAATGTCATTGAGGAGTGTACCACACCAGTCACCAGCTTATCAATAACTTCATCCCCACAGTGACCATACGTGCATACCCCAACCAGAAGCCATGGATTACAGGCAACATCCGCACTGAGCTAAAGGGTAGAGCTGCTGCTTTCAAGGAGCGGGACTCTAACCCGGACGCTTATAAGAAATCCCGCTATGCCCTCAGACGAACTATCAAACAGGCAATATAGGATTAAGATTGAATCCTACTACACTGGCTCTAACGCTCGTCAGATATTTTAGGGCTTGCAAATTATTACGAACTACAAAGGGAAACCCAGCCGCGAGCTGCCCAGTGACATGGGCCTACCAGATGAGCTAAATTACTTCTATGCGTGCTTCAAGGTAAGCAAAACTGAAGCGTGCATGAGAGAACTAGCTGTTGCGGATGACTGTGTGATCATGCCAGACGGATTACCAGGATGTGTACTCAGAGCATGCACTGACCAACTGGCAAGTGTTTTCACTGACATTTTCAACCTATCCCTGACCGAGTTTGTAATACCAACATGTTTCAAGCAGACCACCATAGTCCCTCTGTCCAAGAATGGCAAGGTAACCTGCCTAAATGACTACCGACTCGTAGTACTCAAGTCTGTAGCCATGAAGTGCTTTGAAAGGCTGGTCATGGCTCACATCAACACCATCATCCCAGAAACACTAGACCCACTCCAATTTGCATACCGCCCCAACAGATTCACAGATGACGCAATCTCTATTGTACTCCACACTGCCCTTTCCCACCTGGACAAAAGAGACACCTACGTGAGAATGCTGTTCCTTGACTACAGCTCAGCGTTTAACACCATAGTGAGTGCCTTCAAAGCTCATCAGTAAGCATTTCAAGGTTGTATTCAGTGTATGTTACAAATACAATTTGATTTGAGATAGCTTTGTGAATGGACAGTAAGGAGCTAGCTACTCTACATGAATGGTCAATTCTGCCCCATGCTATCCTTTTCTGCCTCTATCTCACAGTCAATAAAGAAGGCTCATGGTTCCATCACAAGCTCACCGTCCGTTTTATACATTTTTCTATTCAGGGCCGCAACTTTCTCTGTGGACATGTACCCCCACATTAAGAAATGGCTTTTTGTCCCCCCCCCCCCCAGTTTTATCATTGGAATGTGATACAAAACAAGGCAAATGGATAAAATAAAATAAAAAAACAACATTGTCTCCCCCACTTCTAAAACCAAAGTTCTATTTATCCTTTATCTAAGGTAGTGGTTCTCAAACTTTTTATAGTCCTGTACCCCTTCAAACATTCAACCTCCAGCTGCGTACCCCCTCTAACACCAGGGTCAGTGCACTCTCAAATGTTGTTTTTTTGGCATACATTTATTAAACATAAGAATGAGTGTGAGTTGTCGTCACAACCCGACTCGTGGAAGTGACAAAGAGCTCTTTTAGGACCAGGGCACAAATAATAATATAATAATAATCAATAATTTTGCTCTTTATTTAGTTCATCAAAACTTGTGAATAAGTCACCACAGGTTAATGAGAAGAGTGTGCTTGAAAGGGTGCACATAACTCTGCAATGTTGGGTTGTATTGGAGAGAGTCTCAACCTTAAATAATTTTCCACACACAGTCTGTGCTTGTATTTCATTTTCATGCTAGTGAGGACCGAGAATCCACTCTCACATAGGTACAGTGGTTGCAAAAGGCATCAGTGTCACATCACCCAGATGGGCCAGTCGTGTGAGAAACTCGTCATCATGCAAGCAGTTAGACAAGTGAATATTATGGTCCATAAATAAAACTTTAAGCTCGTCTCTCAATTTAAAAAAACGTGTCAATACTTTGCCCCTTGATAACCAGCATATGTTGTAAAAGCGTTACATGGTCGCTGCCCATATCATTGCATAATGCAGAAAATACACGAGAGTTCAGGTGCCTTGCTTGGGCCTTGCTTTAACAAAGTTAACCATTTTCACTGTAGTGTCCAAAACCTCTTTCAAGCTGTCAGGCATTCCCTTGGCAGCAAGAGCCTCTCGGTGGATGCTGCAGTGTACCCAAGTGGCGTTGGGAGCAACTGCTTGCACACGCATTACCACTCCACTATGTCTCCCTGTCATGGCTTTTGCACCAACAGTACAGATACCAACACATCTTGACCACCAAAGTCCATTTGATGTCACAAAGCTGCCCAGTACTTTAACAATATCCTCTCATGTTGTCCTGGTTCCCAGTGGTTTGCAGAAGAGGATGTCTTCCTTAATGGACCCCCCATAAAAGGTAATGGACATATACCAGGAGCTGTGCCAGGCCCGCCACGTCTGTTGACTCATCCAGCTGTGAGGCATATAATTCACTGGCTTGTATGCGAAGCAGTAATTATTTAAAAACATCCCCTGCCATGTCACTGATGCATCGTAAAACAGTGTTGTTTGATGAAGACATTGTCTGTATATTTTTGGGGTTGCCTTTTCCCCCAGCCATATCCGCAGCAGCAGGAAGAATAAAGTCCACCACAATAGTATGGGCCTGCCTGTCCTAGCCACTCGGTAGCTCACCATATAAGACACTTCTAGACCCTTATTATTAATGGTACCTGTTGCTTTTATACACGTCTTACTACTCGAAAGTCGTCTTTATTCTCGCTCCAAAAACTCCTGTGGCTTATTTTTCAAATTGTCATGTTTCGTTTCTAAATGTCTGCATGTGAACCACATTTTAATTTGGCGTACCCCCGACGGCATTGCGCGTACCTTGGGAATACCTGATCCAAGGCAAGTGTTATGGAGATAGTCATCTGAAATGTTTCCATCTTCCCTCAAACAGAGCCCCAGCTAGTAGAACCCAATAACAATATGGCGACAACATGGCCGCTTCCCCGGTTATAAAAATGTGGTGAGGGAATGATAGAAATAATAAAGTGCGAAGGTGTCAGAGAATTAGTCACAACCCTCTGGGCCTGGCAGACTCCGGAAAAGGGAGCACAATATGCATCCCAAATGGCACCCTATTCCCTACATATTGCACTACAAAACTAGTGCGCGGTGTAGGAAATACACCCCCCCCCCCCCCCCCCCCCCCCTGCCCGGGTTATTGTATTACAGGCGCTAGGGCCTTCACTTCCACTTGAACTCTGGCTTTCTAAACACAAGAGTGACAGCCCAGCCACCTCACCCATGTCTGCTGCTCACTGTAATGTCATTCCCGCAGGTTCGAGGCACAGCCTGGGTCTGTGAGTAGCCTACAGGCTGCAACAATCACATGGTGTTATTATATCATTCCACATGTGACTAAGTCAATATACAACCAAATATAATGGTTCAGGATGGCAGCTCCTGGATCTCCTAGGACTGTCCATCTGCAACCCTAACCTGTTTTCTTTACCTCCTCTGCTCTCTGAGTGACCGATAGCCTTGGTAACGGTGGAAGAGAAAATGCTTTTGTATTTTATATTTCTCAGCGCGGACAACCTTCAACTTGTTCACCCGTTCTCAATAAGTCGACAGTCGCGGCCATACATATTTACTTTTGACCACGAAAAATAGACGAGGGACCGCGACACACATTAAATATCATTCTGCCTTCTACAGCAAGGGATAGTCTTCATTTTATTCATTGGTTTCAAAATGTACATTCTTCCATCAAATGTATACCTAGCAATAGCTTTTTCAATAGCAAATGGCACGCAATGAAAATAGATGGCACATTTTTTTACATTTCGTAACACAGTTTCAAATACAGTGCAAACAACGAAGAAAAGCGACATTCATTTTTTGAGGGCTCAGTCAGCGCAAGTGCCGATCTGAACGGCAATTCTCCACAACAGTTACGGTAAATGTTCCAAAAGCATCCAAATTCACCAGCATCATGATGATCATCATTTGTGCGCCACCAGTCAAACTATTCAGTGCTGCTTTGAGACAAGATCCTATCACGTGCTTGTGTTGCGCTCAGAGCAGCCATCGGAAAGGAAATAGACCTATTCAGAAAATAGGCCTTTTTTTCCCTTTCTCTTTTTTTTTAATGACGTTCCCTTCATCACAGCATAATAGTTCCTGAAAGTGTGCAGCACTGGATAAAGGAGTCTCCTCTCCTCAGCTCTGATACATGATAGAGCTGGCCTTCTGTGGACTGAAGGTGCAGAGCAGCAGTGTGCCACTGTAGACAGGGAGGGAGCATGCTTATAAAATGGCACCCTATTCCTTATGATGTCGGCAGAGGCTTAGCACCTAGTAAGCCTAGCCCCCTCGGACACCTTGTCCCTGTTTTCTAAATTTCTGATACAAGTGCACTACTTTTGCCCAGGGCCCATAGGGATCTAAGTGCACTATACTATATAGGGAATAGCGTGTCATCTAAGACACAGCCAAGGTTCAGTGGCTGAACACCGGCCACGGAATATTGTCTGTCTCTCCTGAGTGCTGTCCCTCCGGAGGGACTAAGCAGCATTAGAGTAAAACAACACATTAGGCACTACCAGGTCTTACAGCTTGGGGGTGCTGCCCTGTGCTTTGAGTGGCCTGGAGGGAGCAGTTCTGAACTGGGGAAGGTAGAGGGGGACAGAAATCATCCCTATCCCTACCACCGCCGCCTCGTCACTGGACTCACTAAACATAGAGTCCCGACACCCAAGTAGAGGGTTGGACTCAATGGATGAGCCCTTTCTCCGCAGAACCACCGCCTCTTTGAGCAGCATAGCCCCGGTGTTTTCCTCCCTCTTCTCCTCCTCCTCCTCCTCACTCTCCTCCTGGTAGCCCATTCCCAGGTAATACAGGTCCTTATCCTCTATCCCCCCATCCCTCTCTCCTCCCAGGGCCTCATCCTCCTGTTCCGACGTCTCAGAAAACTCCTCCACATAATTGTAAGAGCATGAACACTGTGGGTCCAGGTCCGACTCTCCGGCTCGGGAATGGGAATTCTCCAGCTCCCACAGGCCTCCGGGGAAGGAGCCGGAAATGTCAGAGTTGTTGGCGGAGTAGTTGCCCTCGTCGCTGGAGCGGCTGAGGCTGCCGTTCTGCTTGTAGCACCGGCAGGGTTCGTCTGAGAGCAGGACCATAGCATAGGTCACTGTCGACTGGGATGAGCTCTCCACACTCCTGGGGAGATCTAGGGGCTGGGGGGTCTCCTCCTCCTCTGGGACCTCAAGCACCTCTAAGTCCAAGAGGGATGGGGTGGAGGCTGGGATCAGGATGCTGTCCTTGTCTGGGGCTGGGGGACAAGTCTTCTCTACGATGGTGGCCTGGGAGATAGTCTCTGAGATGAGGAGTGGTGGCCAGGCTGGCAGGCCCTCTGGTTGGCGGAACAACTGCTCCATAGTCTCAGCCTGGACAGGACCACAGAACAGTAGAGTTAGGAACACAGCAAGGTAAACTGGCCTGCCAACTGTAAGCTATAGAGTTCATGTAGTTTATAGTATAGTTGATCTAAATAGCAGCCCTACAAGTAGCCTAGTGGTTAGAGCGTGGGCCAGTAACCAAAAGGTTGCTGGATCGAATCCCCGAGTTAACAAGGCAAAGATCTGTTGTTCTGAGCAAGGCAGTTAGCCCACTGTTCCCCGGGCCACGAAGAAGTGGATCTTGATTATGGCAGCCCACAGAAACTCTCTGATTCAGAGGGGTTGGGTTAAATTCGGAAGACACATTTCAGTTGTATGCATTCAGTTATACAACTGAATAGGTATCCCCCTTTCACTACAGGTGATCTTAATTGGATCACTCTGTTGCAAGAGAACTTTAAAGGCTTCTGAAGTTCGTCATTTCAGACTTGATTTTTCCTTGTGAAAAAATGTATCAACCCCTACAAAAATCTCCATTAATTATAATCCACATTTCCTGTTGCTGCAGTATTATTTTCCTGTTGTATACAACAAGCTCAAATTAAGATCCTACATCTGTATATAGAGTGTGTTCTGGTAAATGTGGTGTGTTTTTCATGGTCTCTGCTATTTAGAGATAGTATGATTATATTCAAGAGTAAATGGGTTTGTTGTCCATCTCACCTTCCTGAAGTCCACCCCCTGGGCCCAGGAACAATTGCTTGGGTTGGGAACATCCTTCCACATGAACTTCTTCATGCTGGGATTCAGACAGAATAGGAGTTAACAACAAGGCAGGGAGCCTCTGTCTCCAATCCACCTATCTCTCCCCCCTCTCACACCCCCTTTCTCCATGTCTCCCTCTTCGTCAGAACAAATTCAGCCAATCACGACAGTAATTGAACCCTCAGGACATTCTTTCTATTGTTGAAATGTCATGTAGACTCTAATTACATTCCTAATCAGTGTGTCTGACACATTCCTCAGATCAATAGTCACCACCTAGAATGACCACTTTAGTCTTCACCACCTACCCAGAGGCCAAAACCATAGGTCCTCTCTTTCTTAGTGACAGACCCACTACACATAGTATCTGTTATATAATTATTAAGTAATGTCCTTATGTAGCAGAATACACCACTGCTATTGAGCAGTAAACAAAGTGTTTGATCAATTATATGAGATATAATCTTACTGGTTTTGGGATATGACCAGGGTGACGAAGAGGACAATGGCAAGGAAAGCGATGATCATCATCAGCATGTAGGCAGCAGGCCCAGCGTTGGCCCCCCTAAAGGCTGGAGGACATGACAACACCATGGTAAGGCTATCAATCAATCCATATTGGATCACATTCAGAGGACCGTCAATAAATATATATCCCTAAGGGATACGCTGCAATGTACATATAATGTACTTATGTCCTACTGCCCAATATACATAGACTTGAAATCACTGGCCACTTTAATAATGGAATACTGGTCAATTTAAAAAACATTTTTAACTAGGCAAGTCAGTTAAGAACAAATTCTTATTTTCAATGACGGCCTACCAGGGAACAGTGGGTTAACTGCCTAGTTCAGGGGCAGAACGACAGATTTTTACCTTGTCAGTTCAGGGATTTGATCCAGCAACCTTTCGTTTACTGGCCCAACACTCTAACCACTAGGCAGATATTACTGCACTGTTGGAGCTAGAAGCACAAGCATTTTGCTACGCCCACAATAACATCTGCTAAACACGTGTACGTTACAAATAAAATACCATTTGTAGCCTTCAGAAATATTGGTGCAAGGGTGGATTGTATTGGTTGTATTCATCCCTGGAGGTAGAGTAGAGCTTACCTTTAGTATACACTGGCTCTCCTTCTCCATCTGTAAACACTGGATACAAGATGAACACATACTCCTCAGAGCCATAGAAATCACCTGGAAAATAATGGCAGAGAACAGTGATGCTCAGATTAGTCCGACTGAAGCATGAATATGTACTGTCACTAGAGGGCGCCAGATATTCACAGCCAACAATCTCTCAAACTGGAACTCAAAGTGGACTGAAATATTCACCTCCATTTGACAATATCAATTGTCCTGCAGTGGTTGTGTTGGTTTATTTAGGCCATTCTAGATCCATTTAGAATGAAAATGTTAAATGGAACTGAGTGTTGCGAAAGAAAAGGAGACCCAGAGAGAGAATACAATGGCGCCGGAGCGGATGGCTGCCGTTTTACGGCTCCTAACCAACTGTGCTATTTTGTTCATTTTTTCGCATTGTTTATAACTAATTTTGTACATAATGTTGCTTCTACCGTCTATTATGACCGAAAAGAGCTTCTGGACATCAGAACAGAGATCACTCACCTCGAACTGGACAATCATTTTTTCTTTAATGAGTCCAACGCAAAAGATATACTGCTTTGTCAAGACAAGGCCAAAATCCCCGTCACCAACGTGAAGAAAAGGGGGAGGAGGATTGGGTACCTTGTAAGAATTCGCTAACAGGTAGGTAAACCACCACTTCCCTTCGTATTATTGGCCAACGTGCAAACATTGGAAAACAAACTGGACGATCTACGATTAAGACTATCCTACCAACGGCACATTAAAAACTGTAATATCTTATGTTTTACCGAGACGTGGCTGAACGACGACACCAGCATCGGCAGGACAGAGCAGCTACGTCTCGTAAGACGAGGGGCGTGGGTGTGAGCCTATTTGTCATTAACTGCTGATTCGTGATGTCTAATATTGAAGAAGTCTCGAGGTATTGCTTGCCGGACGTAGATTACCTCATGATAAGCTGTAGACCACACTATCTATATTATTCGTAGCCGTATATTTACCACCACAAACCGATGCAGGCACTAAGACCGCACTCAACAAGCTGTATAAGGCCATAAGTAAACCAGAAAATGCTCATCCAGAAGCGACGCTCCTTGTGTACGGGGACTTTAATTCAGGCAAACTTAAATCCGTTTTACCTTATTTCCACCAGCGTGTCACATGTGCAACCAAAGGGGGAAAAAACTCTTGACCACCTTTACTCCACACACTGAGAAAGCTCTCCCTCACCCTTCATTTGACAAATCTGACCATAAATATATCCCCCTGATTCCTGCTTACAAGCAAAAACTAAAGCAGGAAGTACCAGTGACTCGCTCGATACGGAAGTGGTCAGATGACACGAATGATACGCTCCAGGACTGTTTTGATAGCACAGACTGGAATATGTTCTGGGATTCGTCCAATGGCATTGAGGAGTGTATACAATGTGGCAAAAAAGTATTTAGTCAGCCACCAATTGTGCAAGTTCTCCCACTTAAAGATGAGAGAGGCCTGTAATTTTCATCATAGGTACACTTCAACTATGACAGACAAAATTAGAAAAAAAATATGAATGAATTTATTTGCAAATTATGGTTTTTTTCTCATTTTGTCTGTCATAGTTGAAGTGTGAAAATTACAGGCCTCTCATCTTTTTAAGTGGGAGAACTTGCACAATTGGTGGCTGACTAAATACTTTTTTGCCCCACTGTATATATATGAGTGCATCAATGACGTCATCCCCACAATGACCGTATGTGCATTTCCCAAACAGAAGCCATGGAGCTCCCCTGAATTATTTCAACATTTTGATAAAAATCGCGCAACATTTCAACGTCCTGCTACTCATGCCAGGAATATAGTATATGCATATGATTAGTATGTGTGGATAGAAAACACCCTGAAGTTTCTAAAACTGGTTAAATAATGTCTGTGACTATAACAGAACGTGAACAGCAAGCGAAATCCCAAGAAAAACCTGGTCACAAAAACCACAGAAAAGTATTAATCCGCCAGTCTCTGAATTGTTTATTGCAAGCAAAAATATATAACGGTGAGCTTGCAGTTCCTACAACTTCCACACGATGTCGCCAATACTGCCATTTTCATTGACAAAAATCCTTTGTGTAATGACAAGTAGATCCTTCCTTTCGTCCAGTATACAGGAAGAGACTTTTGGAAGAGAGAGAAAGGACAACGTTTTCTTGAGTAGCTGCTATTGAATACAGATCGCCTAGTGATCAATTTGATCGATTATTAACGTTTACAAATACCCAAAGTTGGGTTACAAAAGTAGTTTGAAGTGTTTTGTCAAAGAATATAGGCAACTTATATCATTTTTAAAAATGACATTGCGTTTTGGAACGGAGCTTTTGGATGGATCAGACAGCCTATATAAATGGATATTTTGGGCATACATGGACGGATTTAATCGGGAAAAAGACCCAATTGTGATGTTTATGGAACATATAGGAGTGCCAACAAAGAATCTCATCAAAGGTAATGAATGTTTTATATTTTATTTCTGCGTTTTGTGTAGCGCCGGCTACGCTAATTCTTTTGTTTACGTCCCCTTCAGGTATTTTGGGGTGTTGCATGCTATCAGATAATAGCTTCTCATGCTTTTGCCTAAAAGCATTTAAAAAATCTGACATGTTGGCTAGATTCACAACGAGTGTAGCTTTAATTCAGTACCCTGCATGTGTGTTTTAATGAAAGTTTGAGTTTTATCGAATACTATTAGCATTTGGCATTGCACACTTCCATTTCCTGTTGCCTAGGTGGGACGATAGCGTCTCACATGGCTCTAAGAGGTTATTAAGAACAAATTCTTATTTTGCAATGAAGGCCTACCCCAGCCAAACCCTCCCCTAATGACACTGGGCCAATTATGAGCCACCCTATGGGACCCGGGATCAAACCAGGGTCTGTAGTGATGCCTCTAACACTGAGATGCAGTGGCTTAGACTGCTACGCCACACAGGAGCCTCAGCTCTACATTGGCTCTGACGCTCGTCGGATGTGGCATGGCTTGAAAAATATTACAGACTACAAAGGGAAGCTAAGCCGCGAGATGCCCAGTGATGTGAGCCTACCAGATTAAATAAATGCCTTTTATGCTTGCTTCAAGGCAAGCAACACTGAATCATGCAACAACACATCTGCCACGCTGATCCTCAACACTGGGGCCCCTCAGGGGTGCGTGCTTAGGCCCCTCCTGTACTCCCTGTTCACCCATGACTGTGTGGCCAAGCACGACTCCAACACCATCATTAAGTTTTCTGACGACAGAGCAGTGGTAGGCCTAATCACTGACAACAATGAGACAGCCTATAGGGAGGTGTTCCGAGACCTGGCAGTGTGGTGCCAAGACAACAACCTCTCCCTCAATGTGAGCAAGACAAAGGAGCTGATCGTGCACTATAGGAAAAGGAGGGCCGAACAGGCCCCCATTAACATCGACGGGAAGGTAGTGGAGCGGGTCGATAGTTTCAAGTTCCTTGGTGTCCACATCACCAACGGTCCAAACATGGTCCAAACACACCAAGACAGCTGTGAAGGATCTATATACTAGGCGGTGTCAGAGGAAGGCCCTAAAAATGTTCAAAAACTCCAGTCACCCAAGTTGGGTGAGAGACTATACTCTCTGCTACCGCATTGCAATCGGTACCGGAGCCAAGTCTAGGTCCAAAAGGCTCCTTTACAGTTTCTAACCCTAAGTCATAAGATTGCTGAACAATTAATCAAATGGCCACCCGGACTATTTACATTTACCTGCCATCCCCCCCTTTTTGTTTATACGTTTTTATACTGCTGTTTACTGTCTATGCATAGTTACTTTACAAATTACCTCGACTAACCTGTACCCCCACACATCGACTCGGTACTGGTTCCCCCTGTATATAGCCTCATTATTGTTATGGAATGAGAAAGAGCGACATGAGAACGTACCATGTAGGTAGAAGACTTGGTCAGTAGGGGGGACCCTGGTCCACCTCTCCCTGCCCACTGTGGTCTGACCCTGTCTGTTCTCGTGGTTCTGACCCGACCACTCTACGACCAGGGAACACGGTACACTGCTGTTGGGCTGCAGAGACCACGACAGGACCACACAACTACTGTTCACACGGGACACACAGAACGAACGCACACACTGGCCTGGAGAGAGGGAGGAAGAGGGAAGGGAGAGAGGCAAAAGGAGGGAGAGTGATAGAGGGAAAAAGAAAGATAATAACATGTTTATATTTTCTGTCCGTGTCTAACATTTTCTGTTACTCTTCTTCTACTACTGTGTGTTTTCTGCTACTTCTGACATGCGAAGGAATTAGCACAATGACGACGTCCTGTCCTTGACTATAAAATAAACTGATCAGCAGCTTTTTATTTTGGGCCCATTCATAGTCTGTTTTTTTTTCTTCAATAGAAAACCTAATAGGACCAGCACTACTTGTATCACAGTTAATGGTTTCCTCTCAACGAATTAGCTATTAATGAAAATATGAATAACAGGAGAACACACACACACAAAAAACACAAACATCCCGGTGTGTCACAGAGACCTGTGCTGAGAAGAGCTCCATTTTACAATCAATTCCATAACAGCTATTAGACCTCGGAAGACGACATCCCAAGCCAGATATAATGGCTTTTAGTCCACTCTCAGGCTTTTAACTGACATTAACATGCCTGCTATGTCTCCCTGATGACTGTAATGGCAGCACACCTAGCATTTCAACTGACGTCCATGACATGAACCAAAAACACCAACTAATAAAAATAAACGTGAAAACAAACAACCAGTTCTTAAAGATTTTCAAAGAAAATTGTATTTTCAGATACAGTGGGGAGAACAAGTATTTGATACACTGCCGATTTTGCAGGTTTTCCTACTTACAAAGCATGTAGAGGTCTGTCATTTTTATCATAGGTACACTTCAACTGTGAAAGACGGAATCTAAAACAAAAATCCAGAAAATCACATTGTATGATTTTTAAATAATACATTTGCATTTTATTGCATGACATAAGTATTTGATACATCAGAAAAGCAGAACTTAATATTTGGTACAGAAACCTTTGTTTGCAATTACAGAGATCATACTTTTCCTGTAGTTCCTGACCAGGTTTGCACACACTGCAGCAGGGATTTTGGCCCACTCCTCCATACAGACCTTCTCCAGATCCTTCAGGTTTCGGGGCTGTCGCTGGGCAATACGGACCTTCAGCTCCCTCCAAAGATTTTCTATTGGGTTCAGGTCTGGAGACTGGCTAGGCCACTCCAGGACCTTGAGATGCTTCTTACGGAGCCACTCCTTAGTTGACCTGGCTGTATGTGTTTCGGGTCGTTGTCATGCTGGAAGACCCAGCCATGACCCATCTTCATTGCCCTTACTGAGGGAAGGAGGTTGTTGGCCAAGATCTTGCGATACATGGCCCAATCCATCCCCTCAATATGGTGAGGTCGTCCTGTCCCCTTTGCAGAAAAGCATCCCCAAAGAATGATGTTTCCACCTCCATGCTTCACGGTTGGGATGGTGTTCTTGGGGTTGTACTCATCCTTCTTCTTCCTCCAAACACGGCGAGTGGAGTTTAGACCAAAAAGCTCTATTTTTGTCTCATCAGAACACATGACCATCTCCCATTCCTCCTCTGGATCATCCAGATGGTCATTGGCAAACGTCAGACGGGCTGGCATGAGCAGGGGGACCTTGCGTGCGCTGTAGGATTTTAATCCATGACGGCGTAGTGTGTTACTAATGGTTTTCTTTGAGACTATGGTCCCAGCTCTCTTCAGGTCATTGACCAGGTCCTGCCATGTAGTTCTGGGCTGATCCCTCACCTTCCTCATGATCATTGATGCCCCACGAGGTGAGATCTTGCATGGAGCCCCAGACCGAAGGTGATTGACCGTCATCTTGAACTTCTTCCATTTTCTAATAATTGCGCCAACAGTTGTTGCCTTCTCACCAAGCTGCTTGCCTATTGTCCTGTAGCCCATCCCAGCCTTGTGCAGGTCTACAATTATATCCCTGATGTCCTTACACAGCTCTCTTGTCTTGGCCATTGTGGAGAGGTTAGAGTCTGTTTGACTGAGTGTGTGGACAGGTGTCTTTTATACAGGTAACGAGTTCAAACAGGTGCAGTTAATACAGGTAATGAGTGGAGAACAGGAGGGATTCTTAAAGAAAAACTAACAGGTCTGTGAGAGCCGGAATTCTTACTGGTTGGTAGGTGATCAAATACTTATGTCATGCAATAAAATGCAAATTAATTACTTAAATCATACAATGTGATTTTCTGGATTTTTGTTTTAGATTCCATCTCACAGTTGAAGTGTACCTATGATAAATATTACAGACCTCTACATGCTTTGTAAGTAGGAAAACCTGCAAAATCGGCAGTGTATCAAATACTTGTTCTCCCCACTGTATATGTTTCCAACTACTAACTCTTAATTGACTGACTAGTAATCTGTGTATTGGGTATAACAATTCTTCAGCCCTATACAAATACATTCCCTTACGTTTTGGGTGTCTCTCCAGGGTCATGTTGATGTTCCTAGTGGAGTATCCCTGGCTGTTCTGAGCCTTGACCGTCACAGAGTGGACCTCCTCTCGCCACTCAAAGCGGTAGGAGGACACCAGGCCTATCCGCTCCTCAGTCACAATGCCCCCAGAGGCCTGGTGCTGTACTACAAGGCCCTCCACACAGTAGGTTGGCTCCACTATGGGGAAATGCTATGGGGAAGAGTTTAGAGACTATCAAAGACTCTAATGAGGAATCATTATCCAATCTTATACTATTTGATCAGACAAAACAAGACAAGTGTTGGGGAAGCCAACTGAATAGGTTTTTTGGATTAAACTAAGGACAATAATGTAGTAGAAAGGAGAGGAGGCAACTTCACACACCTGTTCAATTAATGTAACTATTTGATGTTGACGTTTAAACCACATATTGTGCAATCTTTAATGTGTTCTCTGTAGGCTATGGACTGTACCTTGAAGAGAAGAGTGACGTTAGTCTGGTTCCTTGCTGGATCCTCCTGAAACACTCGCCAGAAATCAGGACCCTGGTCAGGAGCTGAGAGAACAGAACATAGATATTACAGCTCTGTGCATGTGCATGCTAGCATGCACGCTTGTGTGTGTGTTTATGTACCTATGTCCTGAGGCTTTCATTTTCTATCAGATCTAAACATCAGAGAAGCTCATATTAAAGTGCTGGCTGTAGCACTCAATAACAGCGATTAGACAGACACCACGCAAGGTCACTAGATCAGGGTCAGAAAGAGCTTATACCACACAACAAACCATGGATAATGACGGGTTTGAAATGACCCATCCATTGTGGTTGTGAGAGTTAATGTGCTATTCATACACAGTAGGTCAGACTTGATAGTTGTGGTGTGCTGGCGCAATTATAAGAGAACTTTCAAGACAGCAGCTTAATTCCCCTCAAAAGTGTATTGCTGATGTGTTTTGTCAAAGCAACTTTGTCAAAACTGTTATGTACAATACATGTGTTATCTTGCTGAATATATATTTTTTCTTTAATGAGACTAAATTGTATAAATGCAGTTTCAATGACATAGATGAGACGGAGACATACTGTACACACCTCTGCTGTTGTGAGGGGTGGTGTATAGAGTGTGGCTCCAGTCACTCCAGGTCCCAGACCTGTTGATATGCATACAGCGGACCTGCACGTTGTACACCCTACATACATCTGGTTCAGGGACCTCAGCCCACGATTCTGCCTGAGAAGCCAGGACCTGCAGTACACATCCCAATTAAAAAGCACATGTTAAATCACATATCCCATGATAATGTGAAACATTTTCCCCTCAGGGACGTTAAAGTCTATCCTATCCGAAAATATATTTTCCAGTGATTGAACTTCGATATCCGGCATAAACAGCTACATATTTATCCATCAACTCAAAAGCAAAATAATTTTAGGGAAATAGAGGTCTTAATAGATATGAATGTTATGTGACCCGAGCAAGCGAAGGAGCATTTTAAAATGGCAGGAATATTTCCAAAATACTCTTGTGCTCAGCAAAAAAGTGGGCACATTTTCTAAATAATTTTTTTAATCAGGTAGGCCTATTCCTTTTCATATCCTTTTGGGCAATGATGCCACCCCCAGATTTGAGACAGACTAATTTATGCCAACCATCTGAGGCTCAAGTTGCATCCAGAATGGTACCCTATTCCCTACATGAGGGCATGAGGGTCCATACACTGCAAAACGTGAAATGTAAGCAAGCCTAAATATCTTATATTGAGTGATATTTCACTTTTTAATTATTTATTATCTAATGTCATTGGCATATAATTTATTATTTTAACCTAAAATAATGCAAAAATGGGTATTTGTCAAGATATTTTACCTTAAAAGGTCCAATGCAACTTAGCTCAATATCAAATAAATGTGTTTTTATTTCAATATCAAATAATTTCTGGGTAACAATGATTTGTTTTCAATTAAACCACTTAGCTAGGTCTGAGAGTGGTCCGAGTGGGGGGGACAACTGAAAACTAGCTGTTATTGTCACGCCCTGACCTTAGTTATCTTTGTTTTCTTTATCATTTGGTTTGGTCAGGGTGTGACAAGGGCGGTGTGTTTGTTTTTTTGTATTGTCTAGGGGTTTTTGTATGTCATGGGGTTTTTCTAGTCTAGTGGTTTATATGTCTATGGTTGCCTGGATTGGTTCTCAATCAGAGGCAGCTGTTTATCGTTGTCTCTAATTGGGAACCATATTTAGGTAGCCATATTCCTTGGTTTATCTGTGGGTTATTGTCTGTGTAGTTGTCTGTTTCAGCACTTGTTTAAATAGCGGCACTTTTGTTTGTTTAGTTTTCTCCGTTAATGAAGGATGTATTCAAATCATGCTGCGCCTTGGTCTCCTCGTTACGATGAACGTGACAGTTATTGGCATATATTTCGACTTGCTTAGATTTCACTTTTTGCAGTATAGGGCTCTGGTAAAAAAAGTATGTGAAGGGAATAGGGTGCCATTTCAGACACAGCTTCAGTCTCTGTGTGGTTGCCCCTTATTTATCTGCCAGTCTGCCACCCCATGTCAGAGTGTACCACTACCAGTTAGGGCAATAATGGCACTGTCAGATCAGAGATAGTAGATAACAAATAGACTCAATTAGTCCGACCAACTGATGCTCATGATGCCAGGCGATTGCACCCATTGCTCCCTCCCTGCCACTCTGGATAAGCTCAAGGCTGCATCTGAAATGGCACCCTCCCTATTCCCTACATAGCGCACTACTTTTGACCAGAGCCCTATGGCCAGAGTCTTACGTACCTGCCAGAATGGATGGGCCCTGCCAGTGGAGAGGGCATAGCGAACCTGGTACTGCATATCGTAGAGGGGCAGTTCTGGGGGCACCCACGCCAGCCTCAGGACCCCACTTGGCATGCTCACTGCCTCAAGGCCCGAGGGAGGGTGGGGCTTCACTGGAGGGGGAGATGAGATGGAGAGGACAGTCATTATCTTGCATGGTCAAGCAGACTGACCACTATACATGTAATTTTTTTAAAGGACTTATTATTATTGACACAATGCTGCTGTAGGTTCCTAAAAGCCACAACAGGTAAGAACATAAATGTAAGAAAGACCAGAACATCTAAAGATGGCGCCCTACTGTATGGTTGTGTCTTGTGAACTCCGACCCAACTTTTCTATTTTGTGATTCTTTTGGTGTTTAAATCGTAACTTTTTTTGCACTAAATGTATCCGCTAGAATTTCTTAGGATCGACCAGAACTAACCTCAATTCCTGATTCAATTTCGACTTTGGCTTTTTGTGTACCAGGCTTCGACCAAATATTCAGGCTACCCAAGACGAAACCCTGGCAAATAAGAGGCCGGAGAGAGGGCGTCCTGGTGAGACTAAGGATTAGGGAAAAGCGGCCACCACTTCCCTCCATTTTATTGGCCAACAGTCACTTGATAATAAGATGGATGACCTCCAATCGCAGATTTGCTACCAACGGGACTCACATAACTGCAAAATTCTCAGTTTTTCTGAAACATGGCTTTCAGACAAGATACCCCCCATGGCTATCCAACTCTATGGATTCTCCATTCACTGAGTGGACAGGACATTGGATTCAGGTAAATACATAGGGGAGGGGTTTCTCTTCATCAACAACAAATGGTGTGCAGACTCTACCGCAGTTGAAGTCTCAACCTATTGTTCACCCATCATGGAATACCTGATGGCCAAACACCGACCCTTCTACCTCCCGAGAGAGTTTTAATCTGATATCATGACTGCTGTATATATCCCACCTTAGGACAACAAGCTGGCACTTGACAAACTGTACAAGGTAAGGGAAGACCCCCATAAAATTGACAAAAATGAATGCCAACTTATTGGCATTGGGTGAACTATATACACAATCGCAAATACCACTCAAATGGACAGCAGTTCATTAAAACCATACTGCAAGTGGAACATGGCAAGTGTCAAACCCCAAAAATCACAAAGATGGCGAGCGTGTTCCACTGTAGATTTTCATATGGCAAATGGTCACTAAGTCAGGTCCCCAGGGTGAAATTTTGAAAACCCCCTCCCCAAAAATCTAAATTTTAAAACCTAAAAAAGTGATTTTGGAACGTTTTCGATTACAAAAAAAAAACATTTGTCAATTATACATATGTAGTAACCGTATGGACATATGTTTGTCTTATATTGAATTTGTCCATAAGGCTTATATTTTGTCCATTTGCAATATATGATCATAGGAAGTCGGCTTCCGAACCCAAGTCAGTGAACCATGTCCAAATGGCATAAGAAATGCCCAAATGCCATACATAAGTATTGAAAGTACCAAATCAGGATGTTATGTCCATTTGCCATTCATTACCATAGGAAGTCGGCTTCCGAACCCAAAAGTCAGTGAACCATGTCAAAATGGCATAAGAAATGTCCAAATGGCATTTATACTGACCAAATGATATATATCCCTATGTTAAGCCCTGAATCAACCTATAAGGTCTATTTGTCATGTTTGATCATAGGAAGTCATAGGAAGTAAGAATTTCTCGTTGATGTAGATTTCAGTCTGTCCATATAGTGATGGAAAATCCCCCATTAAATACATTGGGAATGGACAAATGTAAACTGTCCATGTGCAATGTCTTATAATGAGTATTTACCACGAATTGGACATTGTCTAATATACTGCAGAAATGCCCAATTGACTGGCTTGTTGAACTCGGGATAGACGAGCAGTGATAATGGTTCTCCATCGCCCATTGGTGCAGTGAGAGAGAAGTGAGATTTTTGGAAAACGTCCAAAATGACCCCTATTGGATGGGCCCAGGTGCGGGGTGCTCCCTACCCGGCCATGGACCCCTTGCACCCCCCTAAAGGCATTAAAATATATATATATTTTCTAATTGCTCCTGGCAACCCGTTCAGATTACCAGGTGCACAGCTGTCCATTTGCAATGTCTTACAATGGGCATTCGGAGTCCGAATGTGCTGAAAATGCTTAGTGCTGAAAATGCACTTTTTCCGAATATTGCTACGGGGTCCCTGAAAGAGCTATCGGACATAAGCTTAGGGTCCGTCTCTACGGGCTGAGGCGGTTTCAATGCACACAGTGTTGTGATTCTGGGACTTTTCTAAATGTCATCATTTTCACAATGTTCAAAATGAATGGAAGTCATTGCAAATGGACGAGGCTTTTCCAGAGAACCTTCTAGAGCCACCTAACTCACAGTGCAATATCGGCTTAAGCACTAGAACATGTATATAATGTTTCAGAGCTCTAGGTTTGATAGTTCCAACGCAGGTAACTATTGCAGGCTCTGTGTGTCTGTAAGCCTTACACTGTGTCACTCCCCATTGACTGTGTGTGTGTATGAGTTCAGAAAATCACAGAAATCACGTAGAGCTCCGAAACCTGCCTTAACGGATTCGTCTGAACACGCCGCAACTGGATCTCTAACGTTAAAACAAAAAAAATGTCCCAAAATTGTACATTCTATAAAACAGAAATCAAATGTCCGAGAGACTTTATTTGATGATTTCCCGGAAGACCAGGCCCTGGGGATCAACCTGAGGCCGTAGGCCTATTTTATTAAACCCCACGGACGTCAAGTAAGGGACCGTACTTTTGCAATATGGAAATCCTCATATGGGAAATGCCACTCGCGTCCCTTACGTAGGCTATAAACAAGTACGAAACCATGCACTAAGACACGTGATGTCCAACTTCTATCAACACGTCTCCTTCGCCACTAGGGGCGATAAAGTCCTAGACCACTGTTACTCAATCCACAAGCATGCATACAAGGTCCTCCCTCGTCCCCCCGTTCAGCAAATCAGATCATGACTCTATACTTCTGCTTCCCCACAGGCCCCAGAGGACTGGATGATCTTGCTCTCCGATTCGAGTAAGGCTTTTAATCTGGTCAACACTCGCAAGGCCTCAGGCCGGGCGGTATTCAAGCTTGGCACCATGGGATTGAACATCTCCTTCTGCAACTGGATCCTGACGGGCCGACCCAAGGTGGTGAGAGTAAGCAACAACACATCCGCCACACTGACCCTCAACACGGGGAGCCCCCCAGTGGTGTGTGCTTTGCTCCGTCCTGTACTCCCTGTTTACCCACAACTGTATGGCCACGCACGACTCCAACTCCATCATCAACTTTGCTGACAACACGACGGTGGTAGGCCTGATCACCAACTGTGATGAAACAGCCTACAGGGGAAAGGTCAGAGACCTGGCAGTGTGGTGCCAGGGCAACAACCTTTTAAAACCTCAATGTCAGCAAGACCAAGGATCTGACCGTGGACCACAGGAAACAGGGGGGTGCACACTCATCCACATCAATGGGGCCGCAGTGGAGAGGGTCAAGTTCCTCTGTGTCCACATTACTGCTGACTTGATTGATTTTATTTGCAAGCTAAAAAAACATTCTCACAGTACATACTTTTTAAAAACAACACATGGATATCACAAAAAAGTCCGACTTATTTCCATTGTGGTCCCTACTTAACATGGTACTCTCACAGCAGCACAATCATGAAGAAGGCACGGCAACGCCTTTTCCTCAGGAGGCTGAAACAATTTGGCATGGCCACTCAGATCCTCAGGAACTTTTACAGCTGCACCATCGAGAGCAGGTTTCTTCAAACTTTATCATACTTCTTGTGTGTTATTTTATTATATTTTCTATTATTATCTATATTATTACCGTCACTGCATTGTTGGGAAAGAGCTCAAGGTAAAAATGTCACTGTACTGTTTTACACCTGTTGCATCCTGTGCACGTGGCGAATAAACTTGAAACTTTTAATTCCTATACTGCACTTGTCCTAACTCACCGTGGTCCATAGGTGTGATGTAGACAGGATGTGACCTCGTGCCATTGTCTGTCTTGGCCTCCATCCATAGCTTGTAGCATGAAGTCACTCTAATTGGCTGCAGAGTGCAGCTCTTCACTTCTCTAGATCTGCTGGATACACACACTGCCTGCCTGACCACACCCACTGCCCCGCCCACCTCCTCCTCTGCCTCCGCCTCCTCCATGACGTCGCAGGATAGGTCGGCCACCCTGGAGAATATAAACACACACACACGCACGCACATGCACACGCACACACACACACAAACACACACGTTCATTTTACAATCCTTGTGGGGACCAAACAATTCATTCCCATTCAAAATCCTATTTTCCTAACTCCTAACCATAACTCTTACCTAACCTTAAGCCAACCTTAACCCGAAACAGAGGATTTGAGCAGAGTAGAGTGAGGACCGGATAACACTTTTTGGGGAGTGTCGGCCTTCTCTCCGGTACCACTCAGCTCTGGGCATGCTCTGGACAGCATTTTTTCCCCCCTTTCATCGTTGTTCTTTTAATTAGGCCTATTCTGTTTTATTTAGTTAGCCCACCCCACCACTAATGTGCAGAGATGTTGATATGAGTCGATCAAGAAATAGGTCACACAGCCTGTGTAATTGATGGCAAGAACACCAAGTAGCCCATGCAGCAGAACCGGAGACGTTTTGATTTCTAAATAGGCTACCGTAAAAAAAAGGAGTCTAAGTTTGTAACAGTGCTTTATTTGACTAACAACTGTGAGCGCAACAGAGCACCTTACAACTGAAGTATCTGATCATCAATAGATTAGAGAAAAATACATTTGTTTTGTAACACAGCGGCCGCATATCATCATGCAGGTCTCGTTAAATAGCCTACTTCAAAATCAAATGGTACAGAGTCACATTAAACCTAATCCTAACCCTAACCCTAACCCTAAACCTGACCCCTAACCCTAACCCTAATCCTAACCCCTAACCCTAATCCCTAACCCTAATCATAACCCCTAACACTAATTCTAACCCTAATTCTAAAATAGCCATTTTCCTTGTGGGGACCAGCAAAATGTCCATTGTTTTACTATCTTTGTGAGGACTTCTGGTCCTCACGAGGGTAGTAACACACACACACAAAGTATTTCAGGGTGAAAACTCCTTATCTCCTTATGGGTATGGTTTCCCTATGATTCCATAGCTCTTTGTTATGCAACAAGTCTAAACATCCGTTCACTGCCTTAGTTTTGAAATCGTGGCAATTTACCAATAATTACATACAGGGGGTCTAAATCCATTCTGTATTGTTCTACGATCTTGAACCAGTTCCTGTCCCGTATTTCTTAGGAATACAACACAGAGACACCAAGCAGAGACACCGAAAAGGTGTCAATATTGCACAGGAATCAAAAGTAATGTTGTGCTGTATTCCATGCTGGGCTTGTATTGCAAAGACTCTTTGATTGATTGGACTCATAAGATAACCAACGGTCACTCTAACAATACAGTACAAGTATATGTGTCGGTTTTACTAGTGTATGTACAAGTATATGTGTAGGTTTTACTAGTGTATGTACAAGTATATGTGTAGGTTTTACTAGTGTATGTACAAATATATGTGTAGGTTTTACTGGTGTATGTACATGTATACAAGTGTATGTGTCGGTTTTACTAGTGTATGTACAAGTATATGTGTAGGTTTTACTAGTGTATGTACAAGTATATGTGTAGGTTTTACTAGTGTATGTACAAATATATGTGTAGGTTTTACTGGTGTATGTACATGTATACAAGTGTATGTGTCGGTTTTACTAGTGTATGTACAAGTATATGTGTAGGTTTTACTAGTGTATGTACAAGTATATGTGTAGGTTTTACTGGTGTATGTACAAGTATACAAGTGTATGTGTCGGTTTTACTAGTGTATGTACAAGTATATGTGTAGGTTTTACTGGTGTATATACAAGTATACACGTGTATGTGTAGGTTGTACTGGTGTATGTGCAAGTATACACGTGTATGTGTAGGTTTTACTAGTGTATGTACAAGTATATGTGTAGGTTGTACTGGTGTATGTACAAGTATACAAGTATATGTGTAGGTTTTACTGGTGTATGTACAAGTATACAAGTATATGTGTAGGTTTTACTGGTGTATGTACAAGTATACAAGTGTATGTGTAGGTTTTACTAGTGTATGTACAAGTATATGTGTAGGTTGTACTGGTGTATGTACAAGTATACACGTGTATGTGTAGGTTTTACTGGTGTTTGTACAAGTATACACGTGTATGTGTAGGTTTTACTGGTGTATGTACAAGTATGTACAAGTGTATGTACAAGTATTAAGCTATATGTGTAGGTTTTACAGGTGTATGTTTGTGTAGGTGGTCCAATGCTGTAAGTAAAGTAGTATTGACCTGGACAGGAAGTTGATTTTAGTTTGGATGTTGTTCCACCTACAGGTCATGCTGTCCAGATCCCCATTGGTTACACAGCTGATATCTATGACCGGATCTGAAACACAGACACAAATAGAAGAGTGGAACCCTTACCCTGACATCAATATGAACCTTGAGCTTGAAACATGACCACAGCCCATTGACAGACAGACAGGGGTCAAAACAAACACATGAATGTGGACTGGGTCTTTTACCAAATAGGGCTATCTTCTGTATACCACCCCTACCTTGTCACAACACAACTGATTGGCTCAAACGCATTAAGACATTCCACAAATGAACTTTTAACAAGGAACACCTGCATTACAGGTGTCTACATCATGAAGCTGGTTGAGAGAATGCCAAGAGTGTGTAAAGCTGTCAAGAGTGTGTAAAGCTGTCATCAAGACAGCTTTACTACTTTGAAGAATCTAAAATATTACATCTATTTTGATTTGTTCAACACTTTTTTGGTTATTTACATGATTCCATATGTGTTATTTCACAGTGTTGATTTCTTCACTCTTATTCTACAATGTTGAAATAGTAAAATAAAGAAAAAACCTTGAATGAGTAGGTGTGTCCAAACTTTTGACTGGTACACACACACACATATATATACTGTATATTACTGTTGACCCATCCTTTTCCTGAAGTCTAAGCCTAACCATTCTCCAATCCCAACCCTACAGGACTTCATCCATCCATACCAGCTCACCTTTAATGTATATCGTTGCGTAGCGGTAGTTACAGCTATACTTCTCCCCTGAAGGCTGGCAGCAACGCAGGATGTCGTACAGTTTCTGCTCAGACGGTTGAACCGTTATCTTACTGACACGGTCGTTGACAGCAGTGTACTGGCTCTGTGGAAGGCGGTCAAGGTTCAGAAACCAGACTGCCGTGCTGGCGTTCACCCTGCGGTCGTTGAACACGCAGTGCACAGTCACACTGTCTCCAAGGCTGGCCGCCACTCTCTCAGGGAGATATGTCACATCTGAAGCCAAGCAAAGGGAATTCAGTCAGAAAAGCAAGATCACCTGACTGGCAGTTGACAGTTGAAGTATTTTTCTGCGAGAGCATCGTGATTGACTTGATACCCAAACTGAGTTGTCTAAATTCGTTGTTTCATGCAGCAACCTAATTAGTTACCATGGCAACAGGCGGCACATTTTTTTCCTTTCTTTCTGCGAGTTAAAGGACCACGGTAAGAAGAAAATCTATGTCAAAGATGTATTTTTTAAAGTAACCCGAGGAACTCAATTTCATGTAACAGTACCCAACCTCCAGACATAGTCTGAAAGAACAGAAGTAAAACTGCTTCTGGAATATGATCACAAACTTCCTTCCAGTTTAAATGATTTGCTATTCATCCATGATCAGACATAATATTGACTGACAGCTAAGGGGCCGTAGCCTGGGTGACTAGCTGAATGTAATAGTCTTACTCAGGGCAAATGGGACCTCGGTAATAAAAGAGTGGATGAGAAATAGAAGTACACTTCATTTGTCACATGCTTCATAAACAACAGGTGAAATGCTTCCTTTACAGGTCCTTTCTCAACAACGCAGAATTAAAGATTTAAAAAATGTAATGGTGACAAAGGGAATAAATACACAGTGGACAACAATGAGTAAAAATAACATGGCTTCACCACTGACTATACCAAACATGAGTTGTACATTTCTGCAGCATGGAAGGTCCCCAAGAACATAGTGCCTCCATCATTCTTAAATGGAAGAAGTTTGGAACCACCAAGACTCTTCCTAGAGCTGGCCACCTGGACAAATTGAGCAATCGGGGGAGAAGGACCTCGGTCAGGGAGGTGACCAAGAACCCGATGGTCACCCTGACAGAGCTCCAGAGCTCCTCTGTGGAGATGGGAGAACCTTCCAGAAGGACAACCGTCTCTGCAGCACTCTACCAATCAGGCCTTTATGGCAGAGTGGCCAGATGGAATCATCTCCTCATTAAAAGCACATGACAGCCCGCTTGGAGTTTGCCAAAAGGCACCTAAAGGACTCTAAGCATGGGACAGAAGTTTATCTGGTCTGATGAAACCAAGATTGAACTCTTTGGCCTGAATGTCAAGCGTTGCGTCTGGAGGAAACCTGGCACCAAACCTGCTGTGGTGATGTTTTTCAGAGGCATGAACTAGTCAGGATCGAGGGAAAAATGAACAGAGCAACGTACAGAGAGATCCTTGATGAAAACCTGCTCCAGAGGGTTCAGGACCTCAGACTGGGGCGAAGGTTCACTTTCTAACAGGACAACAACCTTAAGCACACAGCCAAGACGACGTAGGAATGGCTTGGGGACAAGTCTCTGAATGTTCTTGAGTAGCCCAGCCAGAGCCCAGACTTAAACCCAATCAAACATTTCTGGAGAGACCTGCAAATACCTGTGCAGCGACGCTCCCCATCCAACCTGACAGAGCTTGAGAGGATCTGCAGAGAAGAATAGGAGAAACTCCCCAAATACTGGTGTGCCAAGCTTGTAACGTCATATCCAAGAAGACTCAAGGCTGTAATTGCTGCCAAAGGTGCCTCGATAAAGTACTGAGTAAAGGGTCTGAATACCTATGTAAATATCATATTTCAGTTGTTTATTTTTTGGAAATTTGCAAAAATGTCTAAAAACCTGTTTTTGCTTTGTCATTATGGGGTATTGTATGTAAATTGATGAGGGGAAAACAATTTAATACATTTTTAGATTAAGGCTGTAACGTAACAAAATGTGGAAAAAGTCAAAGGGTGTGAATAATTTCCGAATGCACTGTACATACACAATCCATGGCTCACTTGTCTCAAGGCTTAAAAATCCTTCTTTAACCTGTCTCTCCCCTTCATCTACACTGATTGAAGTGGATTTTAAGAAGTGACATCAATAAGGGATCATAGCTTTCACCTGGATTCACCAGGTCAGTCTATGTCATGGAAAGAGCTCTTAATGTTTTGTAAACTCAGTGTACAGGGAGTACCAGTACCGCGTATATGTGCAAGGGTACAAGGTAATTGAGGTAGCTATGTACATATAAGTAGGCAAGGCTAAAGTGACTAAGCAACAGGATAGGTAATAGACAGTGGCAGCAGCGGGTAGCCATCTTCCCAAAGGTTCTGTACAGCTAAAAACAGACAGCAAAACATTTCAGACATCACAGTTTATATACATCCTACTAAAGACACTCCTCTTCCTTACAGTTTATGGCTCCACAGGAAAGAAGGTAACCAGATAGCAACCCTGATCACTCCCTTAGGGGAACTGACCTCACCTCCTGACTCACAGATATCCATCTGTCTTCCCTATATCAACACATCGCTCTCCTCTCCTCCGTCAAACACATTCCAAAGCCCTTCTGGCTTTTTACAAACTCTTTCTATTCAGGGCTTTGTCTCTATCATTTATTTAAGATCTCAATGTTCAAAGTTTAGCCGATTCCAACAATATAATCCATCTGGCTCCCTCATCTCCACCCTGCTCCATTCTGATCCTCATCTCCACCCTGCTCCATTCTGATCCTCATCTCCACCCTGCTCCATTCTGATCCTCATCTCCACCCTGCTCCATTCTGATCCTCATCTCCACCCTGCTCCATTCTGATCCTCATCTCCACCCTGCTCCATTCTGATCCTCATCTCCACCCTGCTCCATTCTGATCCTCATCTCCACCCTGCTCCATTCTGATCCTCATCTCCACCCTGCTCCATTCTGATCCTCATCTCCACTCTGCTCCATTCTGATCCTCATCTCCACCCTGCTCCATTCTGATCCTCATCTCCACCCTGCTCCATTCTGATCCTCATCTCCACTCTGCTCCATTCTGATCCTCATCTCCACTCTGCTCCATTCTGATCCTCATCTCCACCCTGCTCCATTCTGATCCTCATCTCCACCCTGCTCCATTCTGATCCTCATCTCCACCCTGCTCCATTCTGATCCTCATCTCCACCCTGCTCCATTCTGATCCTCATCTCCACCCTGCTCCATTCTGATCCTCATCTCCACCCTGCTCCATTCTGATCCTCATCTCCACCCTGCTCCATTCTGATCCTCATCTCCACCCTGCTCCATTCTGATCCTCATCTCCACTCTGCTCCATTCTGATCCTCATCTCCACCCTGCTCCATTCTGATCCTCATCTCCACCCTGCTCCATTCTGATCCTCATCTCCACCCTGCTCCATTCTGATCCTCATCTCCACCCTGCTCCATTCTGATCCTCATCTCCACTCTGCTCCATTCTGATCCTCATCTCCACCCTGCTCCATTCTGATCCTCATCTCCACCCTGCTCCATTCTGATCCTCATCTCCACCCTGCTCCATTCTGATCCTCATCTCCACCCTGCTCCATTCTGATCCTCATCTCCACCCTGCTCCATTCTGATCCTCATCTCCACCCTGCTCCATTCTGATCCTCATCTCCACCCTGCTCCATTCTGATCCTCATCTCCACCCTGCTCCATTCTGATCCTCATCTCCACTCTGCTCCATTCTGATCCTCATCTCCACCCTGCTCCATTCTGATCCTCATCTCCACCCTGCTCCATTCTGATCCTCATCTCCACCCTGCTCCATTCTGATCCTCATCTCCACCCTGCTCCATTCTGATCCTCATCTCCACCCTGCTCCATTCTGATCCTCATCTCCACCCTGCTCCATTCTGATCCTCATCTCCACCCTGCTCCATTCTGATCCTCATCTCCACCCTGCTCCATTCTGATCCTCATCTCCACCCTGCTCCATTCTGATCCTCATCTCCACCCTGCTCCATTCTGATCCTCATCTCCACCCTGCTCCATTCTGATCCTGTCCTCATATTTGACATTTCATGCGGTAACTTCACAGTTCAAACATCCAGCGTTTCCAAATCTGTTTGCTTAGTAACCCAGTGTATATTTAATTGAACCTTCATTTAACTAGGCAAGTCAGTTAAGA